>NW_014556795.1:1014669-1152678 GCF_001313825.1 Dinoponera quadriceps | reverse complement strand
TCTCTTTCTCTCTCTCTCTCTCTCTCTGTCTGTCTGTCTCTATTTCTCTCGCTATTTCTTTCTATTATCAGGACCGTTCACAAAGAACTGTAGAGCGAAAAAAGATCTCAGTGTCCATTCACCGATTAATTGAATGCGCCGATTTATTTCGGAATAATTTAACGCCGTCGCGTACGGTAAACTGACCATAATGAACCGTACGTAACGAACGCGTATTAATTTACTATATACGATTAATAATTCATAATGGGGATAACAACCGACAGGAGATGCACGTTCCTGAACTTGTTTCCCGAAGGCGCACGATACGATTTTCTTCCTTTGCGCCCCTTCCGCGCCGTCGTCACCGATATCGTCACCAATTGCATACAGAATCGTCCCGATTCCTCGCCATGATATCTAATTAGAGCCACATTAAGTCACTTTACGGAGTTCCTTGTGAATAAGGGACGACCTAATGGAATCTTAAAAAAAAAAACTTCAAACTTCAAATTCCTCGCATGCTGGCGGGAAAATCGTTTACAAGAATTATGGACGAAACAAGTGATTTGACAGGTCAGAAGGGTTGCAGACGGGAAAAGCGCCGGAACTGATTCTAATCGGGCAAGAATCAAATCAGCAGCCTTTCCTCTCCTCCCAACCTGCGTTCTATTGAGAGATCACTGCGCGTCTAACGATAATACGACGACAGGTGAGTCAAATGAGCTCGCGCTCGCGTTTGTTTTCATCGATGGTCGGCGCGGATTTCCATCTCTCGCGTCAGCATCGTCCTTTTTCGCGGCTCGCGCACGGCTCCACGAGGAGTCAAACGAGCGGCAGTCGGCGAATCGGCGGATCGCGCCGTTAATTGGGACTTAAGGCGCATCAAAGGAGGACACTTAGTCGGGGCCCATTTGTTCGCGGCTGGGATGGTTGCGTCGGTGTTGTGTCGCCGTATCTTTTGACACAATCTCGCGGCGAGGTTGCGTCGCTTGAGGATACCGAAGGAGCGATACGCCGGGACGATGGGAACTTTACCACGGGAATGGAGAATCCCATTACCCAGTCAGACGCGCGTATGATGCGAGAGAGCGCGCGCGCCCACTCTGTACACACACGTGCATGTGCGGTGCGTACGTGTGTGCGCGCGTCTGCTCACCTGCCAGGCATACCCACCGGCGGCGTCCATTGAGAAGGAGCTCAAAATGTAATTGTGTGAACTATACCACTCACATGATCCGAATCGTCTTTAATTATTCGTCCGTTTGCGAAATTCTCCCCCTCCCATCCCCCCCCNNNCCCCCCCCCCCCTGCCCGACGGCTTCCCCGGCACCGTCCCCGCGCGCAACGCGCGACGGTACGCGCGTGCACATTCGATGGTAATGAGAGATGAGCGAAAGGGGAAGAGACGAAGACGAGGACACTTCAATTCCGTATTCCGAATTGAAAACGCGTTTTATAGATATAGATATATATATATATATATATATATTATCGTTATCCTCGGATGCGGATTAATCATGCATATTTGGCTCTTACTTATTCGCTCGTCTTTCTTCCTTCCTTCCTTCCCGCGTGTCCCGTTTCTTCAACGAGCGAGATCCAGCGAGCGAGTCTCTTTTCCGCGGTCTTATTCCGGAATCGATTCGCCACGGAAGTCGGACGAGTCGGTGACGCACAACACCGACACCCAGAAGTACGATGGCGCGTCGTGATGGAAACTCGGCGGGAATTAGAGTGCCGTTTGCCTCGTCGATGTGAGAACGACGGGGAAAGTAAAAAGAGGTCTCTCGGATAAACAAGTCGCCGATAATAATACACGATCGGCGGTTTTCTGCGCTAACATAACTCACTTAAGGTGGTTGGCCCGTAAATTGATTTCTTTCGATATCTTTTCTCAAATTTTCACTCTAACGGCGTTTCTATTGGATTAACTGTAACCTTTCTCTAAAAAAATATGATCACGGACCAACTACCTTAAGAGCGAGCGCGATATTTTAGCACTTATATTTATAACCTCGAATTCTTTTTGCTAAAATATCGAAAATGTTACGAAATACGTAGTTTACGTGAGTTTGCATATCGCAAGCTGCTTAAGGTTCGATCGAAGCGGTATGAATATCACGAGGCTGGCGCTGGCATTATCCTTCGGCTTCGTAATTTTCACGTGCGCGTGGATACGGATTTTATGTCGCGAAACTTTCCTCAAACTCTCGAAAGCGTGTCGAACTTGAAACAAGCGATTCGACGTCATTTCGATTTCTCAACGGGAATCCGAAAATTTCTGCCGTTTCATGCCGCGACAGTTGTGCTTTGGCGGATTGAGCGCTTCGCCGGAAGAATAAGCACCGTTCCCACACACCGAGCGTATTACTCGAGCGTGAACGATCGATTTCCACCGATTGTGGGGTTCGGCGACAGCAGGATCCGAGGACGACTTCGGATGCAGCCGAATTCGCGCTCGTCGTTGCAAACACGTCGATCCTCACGCATCTCGTCCTACTTCGCGCGTGATGATGATCGCACACGTCTGTGTGTGTGTGTGTGTGTGTGTATGTGGCGCGTAAATCGACACGATTAAGCAGAATCACAGTGGAATCACACGCCGACGAAACAAGCTGGTTGACTTCATGCGCGGGAGATTTCGTATCACCGGGTGTTATTCGAGCGAAAACACTCGATGTGACAGCTGGCAGGTATAACGCGCATAACAATTAGCAGCTACCTTTGAAGAGCGCTACCAGGCTTTTAGAAGTTATTGCAGTTGCGAATCGCGTGCACAGTTTGGCAATTTTACAGTTTTCGACGACTGTAGCGCGCGTAATTCACGAGGTCGCGCACGATCGCGATGTACACGGCAAGAAAACATTTTGCATTTGTGTCAAAATCGGTCTTTGTTAAAATTTCGTTCCCTTCAATTCCTACTTTTGACTTGAGTGTTGACTTTGACTTTTGACGTGCGTTAATTTAATATATTTTGTTTATGTTATATTATATATATATAATTTATAATATATATATAATTTATATCGTATTTTATTTTATTATATATTTGTTTTATATAAAATTTATATTGTATTATATATTTGTTTTTATTATATCAACATTTTGCGTCGTGCCGATATACAACATGCCTGCAGGGGAAAAATGTAGACGTTGCAGCGATACCATCGTCGCTACTGCATATTCGTTTTGCGGCAACGATAAAATTTCGTTCGCACCACCAAATTAGCAAATTATTCGTAATCAGAGCAGAAACAGTTTTGTTACCACAGTAGACAATTTTGCTGTGCGCGGATTTGTTCGTAGTTAACTTGCCGTTAGAAGAGAATAGTGTCTTCCTATATTCGCCGATTGATTCTCACAGCAGAATAATTTCGCCGATTTAGAAAGACCATCCGGCGAATGCCAATTAGTTACTCTTAACAAATCGTTTTACTGTCCACGGTAACACAGTAACTGATCGAGTTTGCTGCGGCAACGTAAAATCTGCCGAGCCAGTTAACTATTCGTTCTCGCTAACGTATTAACTTCGTGTTAATTTTTTACACAATACTCGCGTTGCTTTTCACCATATTCGCCTTGTGTTAAATTGACACGGAAATTTGAGAGTGTACCGTTCGGGACGTGTGTGAAAAAATTGACGCGAAATTCCTAACCGTCCACTTTTCGAGTAATTGATACGAGTGTAGCGGTGGTAGAATCGACAGGGCACATCGATATATATGCGTCGAAAGGCCCGATCGGAGAAAACGACTATCGCGAGTGAGACGTATTAGCTCGACGTGCAGGTAACTCGCGGCGCTTACACGATATCTCGCGGCGGGAGAAATAATTCTTAACACTTACCTTACATTCTCATACGGCTTTATCTAAAACGTACTTATTAATCGTACGCCTACTCGTCGACATCGAGATCTCGTGTCCTAGATCAAACGGAAGCGTCTACTTATTTGCCCGCACCGATATATGCACGTGACGAGATGCAAGGCGAGAAAGATGCCCGGCCACGAGCGTTTGTTCGGAAGAAAGAAAAAAAGGAACAGGCAATTACACAAAAATATTCGCGTGTGTCCGATCTAAATAGAAAGTAATGAATCACATTGTCCGACCCTTAGCGGACGATTTCGAGCGAGATGGCTCTTGGAGCGATCGGCGCATCATCAAACCGCTTTCAAAGAAGTAGCCAAACAGTCCGGCTAGAAAAAAATATCGCATCGCGTCGTGAAGAAAGAGAGAGAGAGAGAGAGAGAGAGAAAGAAAAAAGGAGGAACTTGACGACTGGCCTCGATAGCTTTTTACAGCGCCGCCAACCTTGACACATATTGACCTGGTTCAACTGTAAAAAATAATATCTCGCGGCATATGGCATCCGGATGCCTTCGATTAATGTATTCCGGCGACTTCGGCATCAGATCGGCCCGTTCGTGTGACGACCGGCCGTCACCTCTTCTCCCTCGAATCGTATTCGCCGCGCGCATCTTCTCCTAAAAGGAAGCAAGACCGGCCGAGAGCCGTTTATCGCACGAATTTCGTGTCGTCGTCGTAGCCGGTTACACGCGCGCGTATACACGCGGGGCATGCGCGGCTATAACGACGAGCGAGCGATCGGAACCGTAGGATAGACCCACTCTTCAGGATCCTGAAGCGAAGCGAGTTGCAAAGTGTGCCGTGTAAGTGGAACATCGCTGCCTGGTACCGACGACGACGAAGTATACCAAAGTAGTATAACGTGGTCCTCCTCCTTCGTCGTTCCTCTTTGCCCCTTTCTCCCTCCTCCACCCCCCCCCCTCTTTCTTTCCCCTCGTCTTCCGCCGCCACCATCTCCTCTACCGGCCGTCCGACGACTCCGGCACTCCTCCTTCGCGTACACGGTGAAAGACTTTCTTTAAGGAGGCTCCACAGTAAGAACTGCACCGTCTGCTACCTACCGTGTTGTACACACACTCTCCGTCGACGAGAGGAAGAGAGAGAGAGAGAGAGGAAAGGGTAGAAGGGAGAGAGGAAGAGAGAGAGAGAGAAAAAATTGTCCATTGTCTCCTTTGACGGCCATAATTGAAGCCGATCCTGCACGTTGCATCCGGTTGCATTTCGATGCACCGGCGATACAACGCCGCGGAAGAAGATAAGACGCGTTCGACGACACACGCGCGGTCTCTTCCTTCCTCCATCCGAAAAGTCGCAGCGATATATCGCGAATGCGAGATTACGGCGCGCGCGGGGATTCGAGAAAAGTATCACGGGCATAACGGAGCGGAGTTTCGTGCGGCCGAAGAAAGGATGCGACGGAAATCTTTTGTACCGGTTAATCCTATTAGCGAATTAAAGGGGAGGAGGGAGGTCACCGAAGGGGAGGAGGCGGTCGCGACCGTCTCGTGAAGTGAAACGTCTCATTAGCTCATTATGAAAATATAACGAGAGAGACACACGCGGCGAGAAGGATGCGCGGTGCAGGGAGAGAGAGAGAGAGGGGCGGATTCCAGCCCGTATGCAAATCTCCCAAAACATTGCCAGGTATAGATTCCGATTAGATTGCTCAGACTTGTCCCAAATAAGCGTAACATATTGCGACGCCAATTAGGAATCCCATTCTTATCCCGATTGTGAGATGATTTTCGGAAAATATCGGACAGAGCGAATAGAATGTATCTGGACTTCTTATTCAGAATCGGAAGTTGAGCAAATGTTTTATTTAAAAGTAACGATACGCACTCGTTGAAAAGTCTTAACGGGCGCGCTTATCGATCGAAACGATTCTTAGTTCTTCTTTAGTTTCTTCGGAGCACGCCGATGATGAAATTTGCGTCTGGGTGCGATGAAATCGATGAAATCTGGAGGAATCTTCCCCTCGGTGCGCGTAAGCTTCGTGTACACGATAGTATCGAGTATCTGGGCTAAACTAAACTAACAGATGGTCTACGAAGGAATTATTAGCGTTGCGATTTTATAACGCGCGTCCCACGAATAAAATACGCAATCATTGTAACTAATAGAGGACATTAAATGAAGACGCTCGATATAGCGCGCGCGCAGTGGCATTCGACCTAAGCGCGACGTTGTTTTCGCCAGATCCGCCAATCGCGGCGAATATAAAATTCCTTCTTCCTCCCCCGCCACCTCTCCCCCTTCCTTTCTTTTTGGAAAAGACATCGACGGGCAACAATTTCGGAATCGTCATACTGCGAAATAAATCAATCTGCCACGTTCGCGGTATCCGCGAAGACGAAGATGATGAAGAAGAGAAGACATGACACGAGGATCTCTCTCTTTCTCTCTCTCTCTCTCTCTCTCTCTCGTGAGTAGGAAGCCCTGCCCGGGCGAGCCCCAAAAATTCAGGTCACTGGTCTGACTGGATATGTGAACCGTCATGAGAACCGCGGCGCTGTGGAACTCTTGCCTCCGTGACGGTTTAGCCTCTAACCATTCGAGTCAGCGACATCGATTCCGTCATCTTACTCTTATCCCACATCTTTATTATTCCTCTATTATCTCCAGTCCCAATCGATAGAGAGAGAGAGAGAGAGAGACAGAGGGATTATTAAATAACACTTAAAAAACGATACCTCATGAATTTATATCTCTTTTATCATCACGTTTTTTTCTCTCTCACTTTATTTCCACTCGATTTCCTTTCATTCATTTTATTACCTCGTCCGTTCATTCCTGTCCTTATTTTTCATTTTCCAACTCGAGTGACGCATCTTCCGAATCCGAGTTAATCTCCGACGATCAGCCCCTAATTATCTCGGCTCCGCTACGATCCTCTTCAAGTTCCACGGTGTTCATCCTCCCCCGATCATTCTCTTCGTATTGCCCTTGATTATTCGCCCTTTCGTCCACTCCAGTCGCGTATTCCTTCGATTATCTCCCTCACGGCGTCGCCTCTTCCGTCCTGATTTTATCTCAATTTCATCGGCATTCCTGGCATTGATATCTCCCTGTGACTCGTATATACGTCGCTCGTTGTTAGATTAATCAACGGTACAGTTAGACCGGGCACGGTGGCCGCGCTTGCATTTCGCGTGTGCGATCGCGCGCGCGAGCTCCCCGCGTCTCATTGTCAGGCGAAAATAAAAGATCCACCTCTTTCTGCCTCCCCCTCCTCCTCCACCTTCCACCGTATCTGAATCCGCGCATCTCCTTGTCCCACACCAAGGAGACAACGTCACACGACGGACCGTATAACCTCCCGAGACCATAACCCCGTTATATCATTATATTCAACAATAACCCGCGGTCCATGTACAAACATCGGAACGAACTGCCACGCGAACTGTCCCAGATCCTTCTCTTTTATCGCCGTCCTTTGTTAAGAGCCCGACCGTAATTCGGCCCGCGTCGTCGTCCGCGACACGAAGCGACACACTCCCGAATCCAAAAGTCGGGAACCGCCATTGGCGAGAGCAAACGACAGCCCCGAATCGATACCTGACACCCGGTGCTCAATTGCGCGATAATTAATCGAATATTCGCCGCTACAAATGGGAAAGTTACCGCCCTCTTCTCCGCTTGAAGACGCTCAGCGCAGAATCCAGATTTCGACGGCGAAGGACTAAATTCCCGCTGGCAGCGTTAAAGGAGCGCCTCTAGCGAAAACTCATTTCCGTTTTCTCTTCGACATCGGAGACTCGGGACGATGAGCCGCAATCACGGGAATGTATTCCGTACTGGAAGAGGCACTGACCGGGCTTCGAAGAGTGAGGCCCGACTTGTCGCGTATGCGTCGCGCTCTCTTCAGAAGGAGACAGGTCGGCCCTAACATCCATCCGTCTCAGGCACGTTTTCCATTCACCGATCCCATCCATGTTACGTAGCAGTGCCTTTACCGGCGGCACATTTATTTCAGCGGCCGCGCGACGCTCCCCCGGAGCACTTTGATCGCACCTGACGTCACGCAACACCGTCCGTCCTTTCCACGAAATCTCAACGGCGGTTCCGTCTCCGCCGAGAAGCCTCGCCGCGGAATGTGGAACGCGGATCTCCACGTGCGTCCTCCGTTGCGATGTTAATTCGGGGTGAATTTCCGCGCGGCGTCGATCGAGAACGGGGGTGGCGAATCGATCCGTACCGCGATTCCATCCATTTTACTCGGGCCCGACGTAAACGACGAGTGTGAGAACGATCTCGCGATGCTTAGTTTTACCTGACCGCTGTAATATTTCAGCCGAGTTGCTCGATTAACTCGGCAGGTTCGGGAGGAATCCATGGGAATGCGCAGGACGAGGGGGACGCGCGCAGTGAGAGAAAAGAACAACACGCCGTGTCGCAACGCGGTAACAACATTTTATTAAACATGAGTTTACATATAAATAAAACACACATCTCCGACTTTTATACAGGTTGTATACCGCAGTCAGTGGTCACGAGCTCACGAACAGCAGAGGGGAGGGTTCGGGGAGGGAGGGGGGGAGAATCGGGTAATGAGGAGGGAATGTCGTGAACTCGACGATTAATTTCTGCAACATGAGATTTCTACGCAGAAACCGTCGACCACCGGCGTGAAAAGAAATCCGTTTCTCGTTCAATCGGCAATAATTGCGGCCACTCAATCACCTTTCGCCGATTCAAACTCACCATTGATAAAGGGAATCATCATGCGTTTGATAACAAAAAGTATATAAAGGACCGTTTATTTAAACCTACATCACTTAATTCTACTAACTTAATCTTAAGAAGAAATACAATGTGAGGAAATATCGTACAGAATATCTTACATTGTATCATGTAGTAATATAGATTAATTGGAAACAGAGAGAGAGGGGGGGGCGGGGAGAGGCGAGGTCGGAAGTTAAGAATCACTTATTTACACATTCGCGCATACATTCTCTCTCACGCTTCTCGCGATCTCAATGACTTACGTCTATGCATCACTCCTCGGAGGTCACCTGTGTGATCGCTTACGATATCACGATTGATCACGGTATCGATTTCGCGAGAATTTACACGGGAGAAGCGGAATACGTAGCGCACAAAGTGTAGACGGGCGAGTAAATAATTGTCCGTGTCTATCCGCGTCTGCTCCGGAATGAGGCCGCGGCTTCCTCGTAGCTGTACGGCCGGCGGCGCGATTTTCAATAGAAGGAAGATCGAATTCGCTTAGTGTTTATTACGGATTTTCTATCTCCGCGCGCTATGTAACGCACACACAGTACAGCCGTTTTTGCAAATGCACGCACGACAACTCGCACCATCGGTTACACGTATACTTTCGTGAACGATCGCACGATGTCGCAATGCGCAAGTACATCCATCGGCGTTGCTCCTCTCCCTCCTTCGTTCGCGCGGAAATCTCGAGGAAATTACTCGAACGGAGTCTATGAGTCAATGCGTATAGATATATATATACTGTAATGATCTACGGGTTTCACTCACTGTTATGTTACGGATAACGAATACTTATGTACATATATCATTGGCATCCAGTAAAAAAGTACAAAATCCAAAATATTCCTTTTCAACGATCTCCATACGCGTATTTCTTTTTTTCTAGTTATTCAACTAGACAGCCATCTTCACGGAACGATTTTTGGGTTGCGAAGCGTCCCGCAGGTAAGGACCGATGTGTAATTACGACGTATAAAAGTTACGCATTTATGATTTATAAAGAAATAATTGATAAAAGTTGCATGTTTGAATTTATACGAGAGCAATTGTAAACGATGATAAATGACAACAATGAAGAGAAATGCAGCCGTTCTTCCCTCACGACTGGCTCTTTGTGACCATCCTTCTCTTTTTATTCGTTTTGAAGTTTTAATAATTTTAATAAATTTTCATATATATAAGCTCCATGTTGCACGTTCACCCTAGCTATGCTTTTTTATAAGATATTATATGTATCATATTATATAATAATATTATATTATAACGATATAATAAAATTATATAACACGATGACACGATATTGCAAAATTTCAATAGGATATTGCGAGATATCGCATTTTTCAATCTTGAGACAATTTGGAATATCCTCGGAATAAAGCGTGTGGTGAGTAGAAAAAGAAATTTTCACCATTTATGCATCTTCATGGTTTTACTTACTGAGTTCATCATTGCTTACTTACAAATGCTTTCATAACATCTAATTATATAAATGCTTTCATAACATCTAATTGTGTAAATTAATAAATAACATAATAATAATAAGATAAAGAATTATATACTGAGGCAACGTCACGCGAAGCAACGTTAAGCAAAGTATAGTCCCCGAGAATAATTATCTGAGATCCTGAGTGTGCGTCGTGCTTAAACACAATAGTATGATTCAACTGGATGATCAGGTGCCGGGGAAAAGTTGTCGATCCGAAAGCCGATCCCTGACACTGCCTTTTGACACAGGAACGTTTGTTACTTCCTCACCCGATTGTCGGAGTTTCCACCCGCAAGATCAATCTCGATATTTCACCCCTTCTCACGTACGCATACATACGCAGTTACATCGTTAACAGCTACTACTAGACTGGAGGGGATTCTGTCGGAAATCTCTCTCTCTCTCTCTCTCGTCCCGATCCCGTGGACAATCGTTAAGGACTCAGGTCTAGACGACGATTACTCATTATCATTTATTGATCGTCATGTGCTATAAATTTACAAACTTATCGATACTTGCATTAACAATTACTACTAACGCTATAGGTACACGAAGCGAAGTTTTAGGTACGTTCCCAATTGAAGAAGATAGGGGAGGGGAATGGAGGGAGGGACTCAATCCCTGTTGCCTCTCTTGTGTATCTGTTGGTGTTTGATCAAGTGTGCTTTCTGCCTGAACGCTTTGTCGCACACCTCGCACTTGAACGGCTTCTCGCCGGTGTGAGTCCTAAGGTGCACTTTGATATTACTCTTGTTGAGAAAGCCCCTGTTACAAACCTGACATCGATGGACGGGCTTCTCCTTGCCGCCCGCCATGCTGGCGTCGTTGGCGTAGGATATCGCCGCCTTCTTCGCCGGGTTCCCCGACGCCTGGCTCGTCCGTGATCTCTTGCGGGAGTGGGACGGCGCGGCGTAGGACGAGTGTAGGTTCTGATCCGGACTGCCGGACGTGGAGACCCTGCCGGGCGGGCTGACGGGCGGGTAGGTGCTGGTGGACGAGGGGGTCTCGGTGTTGCCCGCCTGGAGTCTCGCCTGTAGCAGGGGCGAGTAGGAAAGGAGGTTCTGAAGGGCGGAACTGTGCTGCTGCTGCTGGGTCTGCTGGGCGGGGGGATTCGCCGCGTAGACCGGGTACGAGTTGGGATCCGGCGGCCGGTTGTTCGAACAGGCCGAGTCGAACCAGTCGGCGATGTCGTTCCACGAGGACGCGTCCCTGGACGCGGTGTCCTGGTCCGGCACCAGGCTGGAACCGCCGCCGCCGTTGCTGCCGCTCCCGGGGTTCGCGGCGTTACCGCCGGCGTTGTTGCCGTTGTTCCCGGCGTTGCTGCCGCCGCTCGACACCGTCGTGTCCGCGGCGATCGCGCTGCCGATCAGCTGCGCTATGTCCGCGTCGATCTCGACCTCGTATTCGAGCGACTGGGTCGACTGCGGCAGTTGCTGCTGATGCGGGTTGTGGTTGTGATGGGGATGATGCGGGCAATGCTGCTGATTGTTCATATGCTGCGGCTGCTGCTGCTTCTGGCTGGCTTGCTGGCACGGTGTGCTCGAGGAGACGACGGGGGACTCCTGGTACTCGAGCGTGTCGGAAGCGGCGTAGTACTCCTGATTGGTGGACTGGGTCGGCGAGCCGGACGGCATCGCCGATCTCTGCCCGGACGAGGCTATCGTGTGGTAATGGTGGCCGGGGATGCCGTTGATGCTGAGGTGGCTGGTGTAGCCGATGAAGGAGGGCAGCGGCCTCCTGTCCGCCGCTATCGACTGCGGCACCACCTCGAGCGGCTGCTCGATCAGGATGGAGTCCCAGGTGTCCGAGAGGTGGGCCGAGCCAGTCTGCTTGATGTCGGACTGCTCGAGGTAGTCGGGCCCTACGCCGTTCCACGGTAGCATCACGGTGACGCCCTCGGCGTCCGCCGGCGAACGGTCCACCATCATGCCGGAGCCCTGGCTGCTGTGCGGCGGCTCCACGCCCGAGGAGGTCATGTGTGACTGCGCGGTCGGCGGGCCCGACTGCGTCTCGTATTTCATGTCGGGCGCGATGTCCGACGTCGTCGGCAGGTGCTGCTCGTTGCCGGCGATGATGTTGTACGGCGACGTGTTGCTGAGGTCGCTCGACGCGTGTCCCAGGATGTCGTCGCCGAGGCTGTAGTTAACCTCGATACCGCCTAGCACCGGGGACGCTCTCTGGTTGTACTGCTCCGACCTCGCGGAGGAGTTTAGCTTGATCAGCAGCTGCCTCGAGAGCTCGTCGTTGTTGTCCCCGCCGACGTAGCCGCCGGGGACCGCGCAGTTCGGTACGCGCGACGTCGAGACGAATCCGATCGCGGCCGGTAGGCTCGCGGGGTTGAAGCTCGCTACCGACGACAGGGAGGGTGACGCCCCGCCGATCGTCGAGCGTCGCTCCCCGGCGGGGCGAGGGTCGAAAAACTGCTCCGTCTCGATCGCCACGCCGCTGATCTCGGCGGGCGGCGCCCTGATGTGCTGCGATGTGACGCGCGTGTTGCGCGCCGGGAAGAAATTACGCGGGTATTGCAGGAACTGCACCTCGTTGCTCTCCGTGACCAGGGCCAGGTTGTCGTTGGATGTGGGACTGGGCTGCGGCGTGCGCGCGCCGATGTTCCCGGCGTCGAGTCCGAGGCTGGTGCTCAAATCATTCGTCTCCTGCGGACAAACAATTTGGTCAGTAGCTTTGCGATAATCGTCGCCCAAGTTCTTACGCGTATTTAAGTCATTTATTTTATTACCGTTTGAATCGTCGCGCGTGCAGAGGGCGGCCAGTTCGACGACGACGGCGTTGATGAGCTGGTCGTAATAGGCTGCGGTGTACAAGGTTCCGTTGTGCCACGGTGTCCCCCGGTTGTTCCTATCCTCGCGATTCTCGTCCACAAACTCGACGTCTGACTTTTCTGACGCTGTATCGGTATCGCTGAACAAAGTTGCTTCGTAGTCGGGCACATTTATCGCCCTGTCCTCGCCGCTCCGGTCTGCCACTTCAGCCTCGTGGCAGCTTCCCGGGGCATTTACGGGAAGACCGGTCGCTGCGTTTCGTCGTGTTCCACTTTCGGGCGAATTCGGCTGCTGAACGCAGGCCTGACGATGATACTGTTCAGCGTCGTATCCTGTAGCGGCCGAACTGCCCGACGGTCCGGCGCAACTTTCTATGTTCGGATCGAAGGAACCGGAGGCGCCGTACAGGAGCGGCGGCGAGCTGGGCTGCTGGATGTTGTGCTGGAAATCAAACTGGCTGCCGATCGTTGGATCTTGGACGACGGCGAACGGACGGTCCCAAACCGACGAATTGCCGGCGATGTTCACGCTGGAGGCGGCCTCGGCGTAGTTCCCCGAATCGAAGATCGCGGACACGCGGTACGAAGGATGCGGGAGGAACTGCTGATGCGGCTGAATGTCAAAGTGGCTTCCGGCCGACTGACTATAAGTGAAGATGGGGTTCGAATCGACGCTGTGATTCAGCGGAATCACGTTGGGATTTACGTTCACGTTGGACGCCGCGGCAGCCTCGGCGCGATTTCGCGGCGCATTTGGGCGATCGTTGAGTGCCAATCCGAGCGACCCATTCAAACATGCCTCCCGTCTTTGCCTCCGGCGATGTCTCAACAAGGAGTTGTTGTTGTTGTCCTGTTCGTTCACGTCCCTGAGACCGGCGTTGCAATCAGCGCGGCAATTCGTCAACACATTTGCGTTAGGTCTCTTCTTCCTGGTCCGACCGGCAGGGAAGTTACTCCCGAACGTTTCTTCGTAGAGATCGCGGAACCTCAGCCCGCGCGTCAGCCCGTGCAGCTTTCTCACTCCGTCTTTGATAGGATATCCCCACGAATCGTCTGGATTTTCCGAGCTGTGCGACGCGACGTTGACTTCCTCTCTCGCTTCATTAATACCTCCGAACAGAAGCGCCGAAGTGGAGGCGTGCACGCCAACTTGCGCACCTTGGGCCGGGTGTTCTGGCTGAGGATGCGAGGGATCAAGCAGATAATGCGTTGCTGTACGCTGTTGCGGCAAATCTTCAGGCGCCAAAATGCGAGGCTCCTGCGGGAACCACGTCTGATGATATATCGGTCGGTTGTTTTGCGGACTTCGCCAGTGGGACGGTAGTGTTTCTAACACAGACGGGCGCACCACTGCCTGAGGAGCCGGTTGTTCTTGATTCGGCAGGCGCGACGCAGCTTCCCGCAGCGACGACGACGAGCGTCGTTGATACGGCTGAGTTCGATTTTCTGCTCCACGCAAACGCTGATTGTACTCTCCGCCGAAGCAGTGCTGACGCGAATGATCCAACGGGTTCGGGAACTCGGGACGATCTAAAAGAAGCAAACGACATCGGTTGGGGACAACAAGCGAGGGCTACTCTCGATTCGGGAGAACAGAGGTCGTACGACGACACGAGGGGACACACGCGGGAGGGGATGCAAAGTGTCGTGTCGTCGTCGTGGATAAATCAAAGCTTGCACTACTGCTACGTTTGTGTACGGGTCTACCGAGTTGATGCACACACACGCACACACACACACATGCTGAGCGCGGTTACAAACACACAATCGTCATCGTCAGGTGATAACCCCGAAGAAACGCTCGGGTGTGGCGGAGGGAATTCCTCTTCTCGCACCTCGCAAGACGGATCCACCTTCGTGCCATTAAGGAGAGAGAGAGGGGGGGGGGAAAGAGGAAAAACAGCGAGAAAGAAATGAAGGAACGAAGAGCAAAACTGTAAAATCCGTGAGGCAAACGAGGCATGTCGTACGGCTCCGCGGCACGCTCGTGGTCGATGTTCGTACGGTAGATAGGCAGGTAGGTTGTCCTACTGGTATGATCCGGCGAGCGTGTGTGTACGTTCGTACGTACGTAGACGCACAGTCGTTCGCGCGGATGTATGATACACGCTCGCAGTGTGTGCGCGCGCTCGCGCGCGAGCGTACGCGCTCCCACACGCGCGTGTACAATTTCGTGCTGCTTTCTCCTATTCCTCAGTTAAATACTTTAACTTCTTACCTGCGAAGCATCAGCCCCTTTTCTTCCTTCGCGAACAACAACCGTGTTCCCCTCTCTTTTTCCTACCAATTAATTTTCCACCGCGTTAACCGTCGCGTTAACTTTCGAGAATTCAGCCTCAAAAATCGTGTTGGATAACCCGAGACGAAGCGAGGGGGGGGGGGGAAATATCAAATAAAAAAAAAGACGACTCCGAAGAACACGTTGCGACGCGAACTTTTCAGACGGTTTCACTGATTTCTCCGCGCATCTAATTCGCCGGTCGCATTCGGTCACGCTTCATAAGCAGACTCCGCCGATGGTACGGGTCGGATCCGACCCCGCGTGCTCCGTTTTCCTAGTTTTTCGTCTAATTAATGCGCAAAATGGATGAAAGAAATCAATAGTAACGTGAAATCGCTTTTTATGCTTATTCATAGGCGAAAAGAAAATACAATATCAAGTTATTAACTGACTTGAAATAATTGCGATAAAATACTTCGAAAAGCGCTCTAACGTTTCGCCCTGCCATTAGAGGGTTAATTACCGCACATATCACCGGAATGTATAACACGGTATTTGAAATACACGTCAAATGCACACGTTAAAATATCGTCACGAGTGAATTTCTTCGCGCCAGTTCAATTACTTCATTACACGATCGCCATTGCTTCTCGTTCGCGACTCTCTCCTTCTCACTTTATATACAACGTGCATATATACATTTGTACATTCGCCAAATTTTGCGAGACCCTTCTCTCCGAAGCATCACATTTGCCCCCTTCCTCGCCCTTCGCGTGCACTGAGAAAGAGATTTCGCCAAATTTCATCAATTTCATTGCATCCAAACAAATTCCACCATCGGCATGCAAAAAAACTAACGTTTCGATTAACAAGTACGATTATTCGAACTCCTCAACGAATACGTATCTTTATCCCAGATAAAAAAACTCGTTCGAGACGAAAGATGATTTTCTTACGAACAAAATTATTCCTTTCATTTTACATATTTATCGCAAACAAATAACATTTTATTCGTCTAAAAGATATTCTTTCAAATAATCAAGCGTCCCTTCCGTCAAACAACAGAATTTCCCTGAACGAGGCGATCAAAAATCATATTTCTACTCAAACGAATAATATTTCGCGCATGTTGCTTCCATGAAAGAAATTTGGATGAAATAAACAGAAATACGAAATCCAAGGTAACTTTTTCCGCGGTCCTTCTCGGTAGAATCGCGCGAAATAAAGCTTATTATTATTAGCCGCGCATATATCCCGCGGATAAGCGAGCCCCCGCGAGTGTACACGCGCGCGTGTACGGGCGCGCGTGACGTCGCGAGTAGGCAGATCCTACTTCTCTCGAGAAGAAGAAGAAGAAAGACTTGCTCCGGCTAACTAGGTTAGTGGCACGTTAGCCAGCCACGGCCGAGTACACTCGGCCGACCAAATTGCCGCGTTTAAAAATATATTTTTGTAGCGTGAACGCGCGCGCCGGAGGGACCGCCGGCGGCGGCGATGCGGCGGAGGACGAACGATGAGTCGGACGGTGGAGAGGATGATGGTGGGGGAGGGGGCCGAGAAGGGAAAATTTCAGCTCAACGCGAGAGTGCACGAGAGGCTAATTTCCGCCAGCGACTTTTCGAAACGTCATCACGCTCGGCGTTCTCCTTCCTTTGACACCACCGGAGCGGTCGAAAAGTGACGGCCGGTCTGTTTTTCTTTTCTTCGAGAAGTCACTCCAATTCCTAACGACGCATTTCTCGGAGATTAACCGTCATTTCGGCCGCAACGCCGTGGAAAGAGAGAAATATTCTTTCCTTCGCATTGCGCATTTTTTTCTCGGAAATCCTGTTTAAGTCGTCACGGCGGGGAGGTAATCGGTCGCGTTAATCGTCGGTGATTTTCAGCGTTAACATCGACGACGGCACGATGACGACGACCGACGACGACCGGCCGATCGTAATTTGCGACGGCACAGAGTCTGAGGAGATCCTCAAGTTCGGTCTGCAATGTGCTCTTTGCTCGCCTCTTGCTCGCCTATCTCTTTTCCACGGGTGAGTAGAAGTTCCTGCGGAAGGAAGACAGAGAGCAAGAGAGACAGGAAGAGCGAAGAGCAGATTGTAGGCCGAGCTTCATGGGGATATCCTCGACACCGAGCGCACAAGTGGAGCGATAAATAATAATCGATCGATTCGGCTCTTCCGGGTCGGCTGCGTGAGGCACTTCCGAATCGACGAGGAGAGCTGCAGCGATTCGCCGGCCTCCGTTCGCCATTCAGGCTCTACTCGTGAACGGCGTGAGCGTCCTCTCCTCCTCCTCCTCCTCGTTCACATCCTGCCTGCCGCGGAGAGGAGTCGGAAAATTGGGCCTTTCTTTTCTCCGTTCCGATTGACATATCCGCGTGGCCGCAGGAACACGTCATGAGAAACATGCAAATCGCGTCTTCGTGCGCCTTGGTACCTGTCGCTCCCGTAAGCGCCCATCATCGTCCTCGTCGTCATCATCCAGCTCTCCCCCCTCCCTCTTTTCCCTCTCCCACCGGTGCTCCCCCTCCTCCCATCGCGGAACCACCGCGCTCTTCGCGCCCTGCCAGACTGACTTCGAGTCACGCCGAGTGTCCGTCCTTGTCGTCGGTTAAACTCCGTCCTTGTCGAGTGACGCTCGACAAGGTAAACGCAGAGCTCGGCTTCGGAGCTGCTTTCCCTCCCACCAACGGGGCGCCGGGCCCCCTGGGACCCAAGGGATGCGGAGGAGCCGGGGGGAGGGGAAAGCCCTGTCAGGCCGTGACGCGTTCGCCGTGTACCGTTATCCAATGGCGCGGACGCGGGCGACGCGATTCTGCGAGGGGGCCCGCGATGATCGATCCGGGCCCGCTTTTTCGGCTCTACGACAATGCCGCGGTGAGCCACTTATCAATGGGATCACCGGGTATCCGTCCGCGGCGCGACGAATTCGGCCGATTTGCTCGCGGTCATCCGGTGTTTGCCGCGTGCCCCGGTATTTATCGGGCCCCAAATATATATATGTATCTTTTTTTTTTCTTTTTTTCTTCTTTTTCTCTCTCTTCCGCGTTGCAGCTTCAGAAAGCGTCATTAGGGGCTGCTCGAGCCGAACACTTCCGTCTTTCGTCGTCGACAGCGTCTTTCCTTTTTTTTCCTTCACCTATCGCGCTCGCAAGATTCGTCCGCCGTAAGAGAACGAGAGTTCTCTCCCGNTTTTTTTTTTTTTTTTTTTTTTTAGGGAAGCCGAGAAACTTTCGGAGATCGGTGAAGAAAAGGAGGAAAAATGAAGGGAGTCGTGATCGCGCCTGACGCTTTAGCACCCGACCGAACTCCATCGAATCTCTTAATGTTACTAAACGCTCGTGTACATGTGCGAATTCAGCGTACACACGCGTATACACGCACGCTCTCACGAAATGCGATACAAATACATCCTTCTTCCGCGCACACGCAATGAATGAATTAACTTTCTTACGTAGGTGACAAATAAATTCGAACCGTCCGACCGTTCGTTTGGAAAACTTAAATTTTTTCGTCACACAGCGTGAATCTAAAAGACATTTCTCGAGAACGCGAAATTTGTATACGGTAAAAAAAAAAAAAACATTTTGTATTCGTGCTAAATTTCGCGTTAAGTCCCCGCCATATCCGTGTGTCGATTTCATATATTGCGCTTACGTTGTGTCAATATATTTCGGGGCTGAATCGACATTCAAGTAAGTAAGCGCAGAATAACGTTAGTAAGCGTTAAAATAAAACACGCTTTACACTTCCCGCGCTACAATTAACGCATCACGGATATCGACTTTTGCGTTTAATTCTCGATACAATATTTGCGTCACTTTCCGACACGTCCTTGCATCAAATTACGACAAATCGACGCCAAAATTTCCGGGCGGACGGGAGGATGTGTCGAATTTAACGCTAGAAATTTCCCGCTAGAAAACTACTTAGAAACATTTCCNTCCCGAGAATTTTCCTGGGGGCAGGGGGGGGGGGGGGGGGACACACCAGCGGAGATGCTTCGCGCGTTCATTCTCGCTCTCCTGAGAGAGCCCGTCGCCGGGGGCCGGCGCATCGCTCGCGAATATCCGTGCCGTGACTACACGCCGAAACCATACCGCATTCACGCTTCGGACCGCACGCATGGTGGGGCGGGCCGAAGTAGGCCGGAGCACCGTTACAGCCGGCTGCACGGCCGAAGCCTACGCAAATCGACTAGATTTTGCCCGAATGGCTTTCCTTTTCGTTGTGAAAAATGGCGCGTGCGACGCCGCCGCGGTGGTTTCCGCGGCGACCCACTTGCGCGCGGCCGACCATGCGTGCGATTTTCCTCGCGCGATTCCCGCACGCGCCTCCCTCGCTCGCGTTACCGATCGGCGCGTCACCATCCTCGACCGTGCCCGCCCGTGTTTCGTCCGGAGTTTATTTTCCATCGACGGAGTGTTCATTCAGCCTTCCATTCGCGTCTCAAACTCTCTCTCTCTCTCTCCCTCTCTTTGCCCCACCCCCACCCCGTCTGAGATAAATTCCCCAACCGATGGTGGGTCCGCGTAATCCCGGAACTAGCCCGGAGGAAGCGCATAGTGCGCGCACAGCGCGGCACGGGCACTTGTTCGTTCATCGACGACTATGCCGACGGCTTAAACTATATCGGCGCGTATATATACTGGAGAACGGAAGTAGGTCGAGGCACCGTTACACCAGGTAGAGCCCGAAGAGCTCGGGGAGGCCTACGCAAAACCAGTCAGATTTTGCTAAGCGTTCTCCCGCCGAGCAGAGCCAGCCGGCCGCGAGCGGCCAGCCGGCCGGCCCGCCGGCAGCCACGGCTTTCCTTTTCGTTACGAAAAATGGCGCGTGCGAAACGCGATTCCCCGTGAATGACCCACATCGGCGAAACGAGTCACGCTCACGAGAGCTTCTTCGTCGTGCACGCTCTCGCGCCCGGTCTCGCTCGCTCGCGCGCTGCGGTGGGCGCCCCCCCCCCGCCGCGCGCGGAGGGGGGAACCGATACCCGTGACCCACAGCGTAGCACGCAGAACCAGACGCGACCAAACGTGAAATTCATTTCCATACTTCCGTGTCCGGCTGCGCGCCGAATGGATCTTTTCGCCTCGTTACGCAGCGGCGACAAACAGCGCGCTCGCCCTCGACCGACACCTGACTCTTTGGCGCCGCGCGGTCTCCGCTTTTTGTCTTCTTCTTTCTTTAGGTACACGCGAGAACGTCCAATGGAACCGTCGAATGGGACGTGCGCGGGTGGACGAGGGACCATCTTCTTCCGGATAAGTTTTCCCGGACGCACCCCACGACAGCAGAGTTTCTTTCCCGGTTATGGGAAAGGTGTACAGGACGTTTCAGTTCTCGCGACTCTTTTAACCTTACCGAGAGGCCCTCCGAGCGATTTCAAATTGGCTTTCTTCGGGGATGTCGGAAATGTCGAGGCGGTCTCCGTGACGCGAGCGATTGGAAAAGCGGAGCTTTTCGCGGACTGACCTTCCGAACAGACCGAATGATTTTCTCCGATTTATTTCAAACGGACTTTAGATTAACTAGAGGATTTTTTAGTTGAGACTTAGCTAAAGGGGTGTGTTGAGGACCGAAAAGCTGTCGCAAATCTTGGCTAAGGAAAAATTCGCTCTAAACTGGCCCGGTGGTCTCTCGGTTAAATTAAGTTAAAAGTCGCGAAAACTAGGGCGGCTTGTATTTTCCTGCTGGACACGGGATGCGTAGCGAAACCGATGGAAGAGGAAGAAAGAAAAGTGTGAGAACCTTTCTGCCTACGAGGGTGCGTCGTGGTTTTTCACTCCTCGGCACCTCGAGCGATTGAACGAGACGGTTGCGCGCGGAGCTCGAGACGGTGAGCGATGATAAGAGGGAAAATCGCGCGGCGAATCTGGATCGCGTGTTTATCTCACGAATTGGGTAATCGGGGAGATCGCAAAGAGACCGTGCGTTTTACGACGCGGCGGGTTGAAAACGAAAACGGTCGGGTCGGTCGAGCCGGTGCTCGTGCAGGAGCAGAGGGAACCGTCTCCCGCGCCAAGTATCAAGTAGAAATAGGACGCACAGGTCAGACGTATCGAACACGCGGTCGGAGCTGCACACGATATGCGCATATTACGAAGATACGCTCTGCGGCATCCGTTGGAAATAATAGTGAAGATAAGTCGCGCGTACAGAAATGCAGGATATCATCGGCCCACCGCCGGACGATTAATCCCTCTCAGAAGCAGATACGCCAGATGAGGGTATTATCTGTTATCTATTGTAGCGGTATATTTGAGCTCGTAGTCATCCGGCAGGTACATTAGCGGCCTCGTGACGGACGATTGTCGCTACATGTGGGCATAAGGGGAGAAATAACGCCCACGGTCTCACCGTCTCTTATCAATTCGGCTTTCGATTAATTAATCGATCGGATCACGGTTTTTCGACACGCGTTCGCGCCCGCGAAACATCTTCAATCGGGGGCCAGCGTTGTAATTTTAACCGACGTTCGACATTCGGACATTCGTGACGACTTTGGACGCGAAGCGAATGAGATTTCATTAAAACGGCGGTGCAACTCGCTGATTACCGGCAGACGACGCGTAAGAAATGCGGCCCTATCAGATTTTTCACGCGTTAAACGTTCTCTTTTCATTGCGAGCGGCGATCTCAATTAAACGGATTTAATAACCCTTCGGTTTTGAACCTCACCGAATTCGCGTCTCGATAATCACGCGATCGGCGTTTCGATAATCACACCAATATCACACAGACGCGAATGATTCGCCGTCATTATAACCATACCGTTCAACATAATTAATCCCCTAGAAAGTTTTGACCTCTTTTTCCCATACTCCTCGTATCTCTGACCGTTGACATTTACCTCTGTCATCGACATTTTTATACGACGTTGAGCTAAAATCTCGCGAGTGATTCGGGGAGAAGCAAGAAAGGGTGAATATTGTTCAGAATACGAAAGGAAGGATTATACATATACATATTTATTGAACATATGTAATGTAATATATAAAACATACTAATTGTAATGTAATATATAAAACATATCATATATGTTTGTATATATATAATTATTTCATATTATATCGAATACGAAGGAAGCAGCAGGAATACTTTGGAACATCGACCACGTACACAGACACCTACACATATACATGAACTATAACGCATTTTTCTCAACTGGTCAGCTACATTGGCAAAAAAATAATTTACCGAAACGGACTCGAACGTGTAATGGGTTTAGATCATCACGGCGCGCGTGCAACCGCCGCGGATGTAACAGAGAAACATACATGCATGCGAAAGGGGGAAACATTTCAAGCCGATTTAATTCTTCGCTCTCCTCTGACGTTGGCGCGACACCGACGAATTTACCCTTAACTTTGAACTTGAGAAGCGACATCGTATCTTTCGCATTCTAATGGAACTGCTGTTCCATTTGTTTATTTATTCTTCACGCGAACGTAACGTGCCCTCTACTATCGGTAGGTATGCGCAGATATTCTGACCGCATCCTCTTTCCTTTCTCGAGGTATTGTCTCCAGGGCAGACAGGTACGACGAATTTCTGCTCCACCCTGAGCCAAGGCTGCAGATTCGAACTCCTGTTCGTGGTTCGAAACCCCTATCATCGACACGTCAGGAGTTAAAGGAAGCCATCAGACTCATGGTCTACCACTTACCGACCGTCAATCTAAACTACCGAGTGAAGCATTCTCGGGGTGCTTTTCCTAATGCTAATTTGACCGTGACGACACCGATGACGACGTTACTTTCATCGGGCCGCAAAAGACAGAACAGACGAAAACAGAAAAACACATGCAGAAAGGACATCACAATATTCAAGTAAGCCTATTCTCATGTTGTATGTCCACCCTACCGTTTGTAAACATCGTAGAACTTGGAGATTGCATCAAGAGATATGCAAGTAAAGCACTTGAGATTGTAGGAGGCTGGGTTATAGGTTGTGCTGTAGACTGGGCCTCATTTGTTAAATCGTTGCTTGAATCTTGCAGATTATTAAGCGGCGGACTTCCACTTTCTTCCTCACCGTTATTTGACACCATTTCTTTCATAGAATTCTCTGACAAAAATTCTGTCAAATATCTTACGCAGTCTTCTGATTTCTCATAGAATCAACTAATAACTTTCCGTAGCATCCTCTGGTAAAAAAAAAAAAACAAATTTACAATTAACCGAGATACCGTTGCAATTTATGAACGCACAGAGAAATGGATTCTTTTGGATTTAGTGTGCGAATTTGTTCGACTTGGGTTTGTAATAATATTATTTCGAAGAAATAACGTTCGGTTTTCAACGCAAAATAATTCCTTTCATTACGCATTAAATATTATTCCGCTGAAATGGAGAAGTTTTACAACATTTTTCTAGCGTAACGTTGCTCCCACCAAATAATTTATCGCTTGCGGCAACCATTGTAACGTGGGAATGGAAATACGAAAGAAATATGTTGTTCGACCCGAAGACACTTGAAAAACCAAACAACCCTGCTCGTCCCATTAAATACTCGTTTAGCCCATTCAAAAAAAACACATTTATCTCAATAGAAGACATTAAATCCAAATAAATCCTTTTCTCCGTTTAGGCGCGTAAATGGATGTGTCGGATGAGCTGATATCACTTCGCAGTCCACAGATAAACGAAATTCCAGTTGAAAAACGACGAGAGTTAATGAAGAGGACGAGAGACAATACAGGAGTAGGTGTTCGCAGCAGTGCGCTGGAAACAGGCCTGACCCATCATTATCTGGCCTGTCGAGGCCGATCGTTCTCGCATTAAAACATCCTCCGAATATCCGTGCGAGATTCGTTCGATTCGTTCCACGAGAAATGCGCGAGCTGAAAGCGCGACTCGGAGGGTGGTTTCGGCGGTTCTCGGCTGCGAGATCCGTATGGCAGAGTGCAGTCGGTTACATATTTCCATGTACGGCCGAGATAGCGGCGATTCTTAGCGCCTTCGTATGGCCATAACCATCGGTGATCGCCGGGGCTTCGTGATCGGGCCGGCGAGACCTCCGTGAACGACCGGTAGAGGCGGCCGGGGTCCCGTAGACACCGTCCACGGACGGCCATGGGCGACCGTGGAGGCGACTCACGATATCTATAGGCTCTACGGAACCAACGACTCGGAAGACCCCCTACTCCGGTACTTGGAATACCGGTTAATGTGGTACACTGACCTACTCTCTAGCCACCGCGGCACCGGCGCGAGATCGCCCCACCACACTGTTGTTGCGCCGTCCTTCTCTCGCTAACCGGCTACTTTTTCTCTCTCTCTCCTTCCCCCCCACCCCCCTCTCTCTCTTTCTCGCGCGCCTTTCCTCTCTCTTTCCTTGTCCCTCTCCCGCATTCCCTTTCCGCTTCTATTTCTCGCAATTTCTTTCTCCCGCGTCTCTATCTCGCTCTCCCTACTCCGCTCCTAATCTCTCGTCCTCCTCGTCCCCTCTTTGCGCTTATTTGATTTATCTTCTCCTCTCTTTCTCTTTCTTCAACTTGCGACTTCATCGCGTGCGCTTCCCGTCATCGAGAATCAGGTAGTCCCGATGTCTACCTTCTACCTATCTTCGAGGCTTTATTTCCGCAATATGCACGATGGAAGTTTCAAAAACACAGCTTTCACATCCATTCTCCCGCAGGTGTCACGTTCGCGATAATTCGACCGCCTCATCGGACGATAGCGGTCGTCACGTTTGCGTTTGAATTTCAAACAGATATTAGAAATCATTATCATCGGCAATTACCGCCATCGCAAATCAACCATGAGGTAATATCGGTCACAGACTTGATTGGTAACAATATTGGTGTGCAGGAATATTTCAACAAATGCGAAATTCCCTGTACGCGATCCGAGTCGACGCGAGCGCGGTATTGTTCACCGTTGAGGCGAAGGTAGGGATGGAGACCTAGTTTTGCCACATTATTTATCTTCGAGGCGTACCTTCATACTTCCCGGGTGATCCCCCCGACGTTTAGCACAGCCGTGCCACGGGAAACGCAAACCTCTTTACGAGAGAGAGAGAGAGAACAAGACCGCGTCTTAATAAACGCCATCGTCCCGACGAATATCCATCGGCGCGCGTTACAGCCCGAGATGTGATGAAATTTACGATGGAAAGATACGGAGCTACCCGTCTTTAAGTGCCGTTTATGCTCTCGTATAAGCAGAAGCTGATGGAAAAGTTACAAGCGACTTTACAGAGATTGTTACGCTATCTACTTATGCGAGAGCTCCCCGACGAACAGCCGACTTTTATCGCGCCGTTCATTAGCCTTAGTAAAACGTTCATCTGGAGTTTCAGCAATCCGGCCGAGAGGGGCCGAACTAACCGGATTGCCGCGACGAACGTACCTCACGATCGATTACGGATCGATTACGGATTAATCGGACGATTTTCATCGACAGGTGAATCCAACACGTTCCGCTGAACGAGTGAACGGGCAGCCGCGGGAAGAAGCCGGCGTAAAAACGCACGCGCGCCACTAGAAATCGACGACCTGACACTGAGACTGTGTCCCGTGCCAATCGCGGATTGGCATCGAAGAGCAACGAACCGCTTTGCAAGATGTCTACAACCTCGCCGAGCCAACAGGTCGGGCCCCCACTATAGCGAGCACGGCCGAGGAAGTCGTTCCGGAGAAATTTCACCGCGAACTTAGCAGCCTCCGCCGCCGTCTCCCGCCGTGGTAGCTCACACCGTCGTCGTCTTCGCCGTCGTCGACGGGTATACACCCGAATACCCGAATGGGCAAGCCTCGCTCGCGCTCGGCTAAATGTCAGAGACTCACTCGGGAAATATAAAGGTATGCCGGCGAAGATGTATAGAGAGCCGTTCGCGTCCAGCGAAAGCTTGAGAAATCCTCGTTCATGAAGAATCTAGAGATGAAGAAGAGATGCATCCCGCGGCATCGTGGAATCTTGTCTGTCGCGCGACATATGCGAACTTGTGAACGCGACGGCACTACCGGCGGAATCTCTTCTCTCTCGAATTTACTCCACCGTGTCGTAAAATTTATCGTACAAAATTATCATCCCCCTCCCCCTCCCGCGTTTTTCCGCGACTATACATACTGCTAGCCGACCGTTATGCCCGAAATATTTCCCGACGACCGATCCGTAATCGATCCGTAATCGATCTGTAATTTGATTCAAGATACGCCGGATCTCCGTGAACGCTCTAACTTTTCTCAGGAAACACGTGTCTCGACGTATCTTGGGAAAGCGATAATCGCAAGATACGATCTAGACTGATGTGAAAATGGTATTGTGAGGTGCGAAGATTTAAGATCGCATGGCTCTCGTGAAATATGTATCTAAAATATAGACAAAATATAAAATGAAGCGTGAAATATAAAATATGGATTCGCCGCGCCTCTAAATCTCGCTATCTGACCTCGAATCTTTTACGTAATAAAGCGTGTTATTCGGGACGAACGCGAAGAGATGGACTTAACAAACGACCGGTCGATGCTTCCCACAATATTCGGTAATTGTTGCAAAATATTCAATTCAAAATCATTTCCACGATATATACCCCTTTTTACCGCCGAGGAATCTTTCACTACTGCGGAGGACTCGATAATTCTTCGTTCAGTTTTCAATGCTCGTGTTAACAGTTTTATGTTCCCGTCGTTTACAATTAACAGCTCATTTCGCACGGCAAATTCCCCATCGCACGCGTGCTCTCGGATACCCGTGCATCGTGGCTGTTAATTACTCGAAAAACCGGCCACGGTACCTCGGATATTATTTCTTCTTTTATACGTGGTTTCACGGTTGTGCCACTCTTTCCGCGCGACATTTCAGGTCACCCTCGCTGTTGCACCTCGAATAATCGACAGTCGTGATCACACGAAGATCCCAACGTACGCGCGGCTGAAAATCTCCAGCGATTCACGATCTGGTGCGTTCCTTTCTTTTCGATTTTTCCTCGGTATCGAGGAGGCACGATGCTCGTATCCGAGTGGACATTACACTTATCGCGAGTGGTGAACAAAGTCCTACCGTTAGAAAGCGTAATAATTCGAGTGACGTATGTGGTACAAGAAGTGCCAGACGAGACGGCCGATTTGTAAAATCGTGGGAGTAACCGACCGGGGGAATACGGCTCGTGCCGTAAGCTTAATCGCGCGCCGGTAATGCGAGATATAACATTTCATTCGTTTCCTTCGTTTCGGCACGAAAGTGTCACGCGAACTTTCGGAAGCGTCACGCCGCGCGTTCGGCAAAATCGATCGTAATCTCGCGTATTTACATTACCCGATCCCGGGAGCTCCGTCAAGCATTTCGATGCTTATTAATATTCATCCATACACTAATATTATTACCCAGTCTGTCACCAAACCATCACACCCATTGCATTCATGTACAGCGTTAATATTTTATTAACAGCGTTAATAATGACGAGAGAAAAAGAAAAGTTCATTTAAAGCGGTGATAAGCGATGGCAGGTCGCATTCTTTTAACAAGCGGACGAGGTGCAACTGTCATTTGCGGTGCACCGTCGTTGGGTTGTGCAATTGTGAAAATAAAGCTCGGAGATTCGGTGTATTGTTAACAGGTGGAATTGGCACCTTACCCTTTAGGAAACTTCGTATCCAGAATCCGGGAACCCCTGAGCCGCCCTGCGAAGAGTTTCTTCCCGACACGAGGATCTATCCAATGGTGCAATCACACTATCACGTGTTTCGCGACGCGCCGAGAACGCACTTTCGCAGATTCGTCCACTTCTACCGTTCGGCCCGGAGGACGGGTTCG
The DNA here is from genome assembly GCF_001313825.1 of Dinoponera quadriceps. NCBI lineage: Eukaryota > Metazoa > Arthropoda > Insecta > Hymenoptera > Formicidae > Dinoponera > Dinoponera quadriceps. The sequence goes on along the minus strand of NW_014556795.1, from coordinate 1,124,846 downwards.
CTGTGTCACCGAACAACCACCACAAAATCTCACAAAATCTCAACGTCCCTGCGTAGACGAGGGAGAGGGGATCACCGGGAAAGACGACGGGATGTCGCACGATGGAAGAACCAGAGTGAAGTAAAGCGGGAGCCTCACTGAACGTCCACTCTGCCCAGAGTGGATCGGGAACTCGACTTGACGCAGCTTTTTCTCCACCTACACCACGCCGAAATCTACCGATCGCTCATCGGTTCCTCGTGACGAATCCCTCTTGCGCGCGCAATGACACCCCTCCAACGAGAGCGTCAACACTCGAAATTCCGTCAGTCGATCGGCAAGACGATAAAAGCCCCCACTCGCTGACTCAATCACTCGTTTCCTCGATGACGATTCCCAGTTGTCAATCGGTCGAAGACACGCGAGACGTGCGAGACAGACAAGACGACACCGGTCACTGGAGGAAAGAAAGATTTCAAAGTCGCGCACAAATATGCAACGTTCTTTTCACTACTCTCTCTATTTCTCTACTGCTCTAAGGCTTCGGAGTCTCTGTGACTCGGAGGCTGCTCTACGCGCTAATCTACACGAAACGTGCGGCTACTCGCCGCCTTCCGTCTTCTCCTCTACCTCGAATGAAGGGATAACACAAGGGAAAAGAGATGATACTCCGCGCAACAGATGTGCCTTACTCCCGAAACTAGGAAAGCTCGACTGACTGGCCCGAAAGACCCTTCCACGCAGCTACCACGCTGCTAAGGCCCCTACCACCGGACCGGCGCGGTGACTGTGTAGGCCCCCCTACCACCAATCGCTTTTCTTGTACCTCCTCCGCTGCGGCATGTATGGAGTAGTCTTCCTCGGCTCCTCTTCCATTAGTCGCCCAAGTGTATTTCGCACCACTCAGTGGACGTCTCGTGTCGCACTACCCTTTCGGGCCGAATCCCATTCGTCGGGACCGTGGGGGATGGTAGAAGCAGATGAATCATTAAGCCTCGAGAAACCAATCCAATCACGGCCGATCGTTCGTCTCGTACTCGACTATGATAATAATTCCAGAAAAGTTTAAAACTTGAGACATTTACTGTAGGCCGGAATTGATTTTTACGCGTAATTTAGAAGGGTTTTCCGCATTCGTTCCGGAGATAGGAAAATTCGCTGTGAAAAGCTAACGGAGAAAATTCCGCTGGCATAACGAATTGTTTGTTAATATATTGTGAAAGCAAAGAGACTCGTCGCGCAGAGTCTTCTTGCTGTTCTTGTAGTAATTAAGAAATTTGTTGCGTCGACAAAATGTTTTTCAATTTACGATCAATTGACGAAGGCGACAGTAAAAGCCACGTTGTTAGTATTATTATAACAATATTTTTAATGTTGCAGTTTGCAACAGTCTTATAGACTTTTTATAATGATGTAATAATTTAAAGTATGAGATTTAATTAGTGAAATACATCACAACTGATATGTTACATTAATATTCGCAACTAATGTTTTACATCGTTGTCAAAATCCTGTATCATATATGTATTAACTATCATACTGTATATGATTAAATATTAGAACAACTCTAATATATCATAACGCATCATAACTGAGCAACTCTAGTATATCGTAATGCATCACAACTGAATATGAAAACCAAAGAGCAAATTGTGTGATATAAAACGGAAAAATGTTAAATTTCATATTTGTTCTTTGATTTTATAGTAAATATGAAACATCATAATTATTTTATAACAACCCTGACATTATGAAACAACATTCATCATATGAAAATTATGAAAGGTTACAAATTTTAATATAACATTCATAAATTTACTATCAGAAACGCTGTTGCTTTTAAGTGCCTTTTTAATCTTTTTAAATATAGATTCTCAAGATGTGATCTTCGTCCGTGTACAAAATCGGCATAATTAAAAGAAAATCCGCTTAAAAACCGACCGAATTTCTCAAATACCTGCAAAAATGGGGGAAATGCTTTAAACCGTCAATCCGCAACATTTTATTGCCTGGCATACTCGTTTGCGAAACGGTTACACGTTTTTCCCGATGAAGTTAAGAATCTACTGAAAATTCACGATTGCGAGCCACCAGTCATGTATTTTGCGCGATAATTTATTAAGATAAAATTCGAAGTGACGATATATGATACGTCACAGCTGCGGCGAAGGGTTCAAAAGAAAACGTAAGTACTTTTATCGTATACTTATCCATCGGGAAAATAGACAGTTCTATGGAGAGTAAATATTTATGTACTACCACTTCGTTTTCTGCCACAACCGATCACCACGTAAGCGGTGGCTCGTAATTAGTGATCCCTTGATGCGCTGCTTCATCGGGAAAAATTTATTCAAACCGTTTCGCAAACAAATATACAGCGAGCCGGCTGGTAGAATTTCCTGTGGAACGGAATTATTAGGTTGAAAAAATAAGGACGGCTCGCGCGATGACGATTCGAGCGAATCGATTCACTTTCAACGAAGGAAATCTCCTCGTCGCTCTGAACGTTATTTCATATTAATAGTCGTCGGGAAGCGGATAGAAAAGATCGTTAAGATTCGAACCGGGTAAGCCGGGGAAGGATGGCCAATATACTCGCGCATTTTCCAAGAAAAGTACGTGTAACAATGTGATACATATGTAGCGTACACCGTACATTCATATTGACCAACTGAAGAATTCATCCTTCATACTGCGTGTTCGAGTTTAATTGGCAGAAACGAGAGATTTCGAAATGTTGCACAGTTACCTTCACTAATAACGCGCACGATAAAAGAAAAAGAGAGAGAGAGAGAGAGGGAGGGAGGGGGATCAGAGAGGTTTTAGATGAAGGAAAAATTATTAGGTGACTATACCTTTATTATGATTTTTAATATTTTACATATCGTTACGTATACAAGGCGTCTCAGAGCAACATCAACAAATTTCGTGAGGGCGTAAAACGGATTGCGGACGGCGAGGCAGATAACATGGCGGTAAGAGGCGCGAGGACGAAGGAAGGAAAGGGCGTATGAGAATCTTGTACGACGAGCTGGACGAAGCGAACAGATTTTTGTATCTTCCTTTACACGTATCTCTTCGAGTTATCATTGTGCAAACTTTCGATTTTCATCGCGAGCAGATAAGCGACAGATCTCCTCTTTATTCACTTTGGGGTTTCGATACACGGTGGTTAGATACAAAAAAAGCCTCTAAAGGTAAAGGGATGTTCTTACGCTTTCAGCACATTCCTCGTCATGGTCTCTTATCGTAACCGCTGAACGCGAAGGCGGATCACTCGCGAAGCACGTTGCGTATGATGCATACAGGTAATTATATTCTTTTCGCCGCTCGCGCGCTTCGTTCACCGGCTAACTTGACGAGCGGCATCAGCCGGGTGTCCGCTCGCGACACACATCGCACGTTCGTCCACGCAACGCACGAATTGTTCCGCACATCGCGCAACACGTGGCCGTGTTAGTTGTATTTTTATCCGACAGGAATATGCGCTCCTCATTCCTTTTTAAACGATTTGCATTTGGTGTCGCAGATCGAAGAAGCCCAGAAATGGTTCCCATCTGGTTCAGCCTAAATTTGACCGAAACTTTTACGCGTTGCACACAAAGCGTGTTAACTCGCTCACCTTTCTTGTGAAGCGTTCCTAGCAACTCTGCTCGGAAGCGCTGCCTTCCCGAATTTTTTTCAACCTTTTCCAACAGATCCTCTCTATATCGTTGGTTCTGAGAAGAAAAAATTCGAACTAGCGATAAAAAGTATCAGGTTTTCATGAAGATAAGAAAAGAATGTAGGAAGACAGAAATGGGAAATAGAAAGGTTATCGCTAATTTATCCTCCGAAAACAAACGAGACCGAAGGAAAGACTGGAGACGAAAGAATGGGGGATACCGCAGCGTTGCGAATATTTCCAAATGGTTCCCACTGCAAATACATTCTTCCTAGAATTTTATTCTGGGGTCACTGCCCACTTCGTACGTAGTTGTCGCAAGCTTGTTCATTAATCAAATGACTTCCTCCATCTTTTACGCACGGTAATCCTATAAGCGCGCAATATTCCTAGAATATTATATGAATATTATTAAATATTGAAATAATATTCTTATAATATTCTCAGAATGTTATGCAATATTTAATATTGCAATAATACTTAATAATGCAATTTTTCATATTGCAGGAATATTCTATTGATATTATAAGTCTACTTCACATAATATTCTTGGCATATTATAAAAACGTTTTTAGAATGTCAAGGAAAAAATAAAAATAATAATAATCTAGAAAAATATATATGAGTAAAAAAACATATATATATATGTATAAAAAGAATATATGTCAGCATATTAGCTCGTTAACTCGTTACGATATTGCAAGGTGGATGCGCGGCGGAACAGCCGTCGGCGCGCTCGCCGCGTATTGCAATCATTTGCGTCACCGCTAATCGTTGTATAACTTTCGATTTGGGCGTCGAACCGCCCGCTTCGCCCTCCGATCGTGGCGGGAGGCGTTGGTGGGCGCTCTTTTGTTTTTTCTGTTTTTTTCTTTCTGCCCGGGCACGACGTAAAACGATGAGCATTACATGGCATACCGGCGAGCCCCCCTTTCCCGACTCGTCGCCTCAAACGTGAAGCCCCACTTCTGGCGAAACACTCGGTTACACTTTCGTTGCTGCGACTAGTGGTACCACCCGGCCACCTTCCTCCTATGAGAGAACAGGCGAGGACAGACGGGTCGTCGTCGCGCGTCGTTACATCGATGACGTTGGGAAAATTAATCGTCCCTCTTCATTGTCGCGGGCTAATTAACAAAGACGCGCCCGGATGCGAAGCGCAAACCGGGCCCCGGAGAATATTTAGCGAAATTTAACGGTGACGGTCGTCCCTAGGTTTTATTGCCGGCAGGCAAAATCGACGATCGAAACGTGACGAGATTACCGTTTTTCAATGGTCCCCTTACCAAACGTTTAGAGGAGACACCTGCAGAGACGATCTCGGGGCAGGTAAGTCGAACGCCTGGTGGAATTTGCCAACAGTGCTCCTTTTGTCACGCAGCTCGCCTATAAATTAAACCGAGGTTAATAGTTTCGAAGGTGGAAAAACACTGTCAACATTTCTTATGGGCCATTTAGGTGGCGAACGCTTCCGTTCTACGGAAGTAGGAGGGCAGGGCGTAGCAATTGCCGTGTGATTTATGATCTCGCTGTATATATGTTTATATATACCGGTCCGACTTCTGTCGATTCGCAATACGACCGCAATTTAGGTTTTTAGCTGCGGCGGGCGCACTTCAAACGACAGCCGCGAGTTCGTCACCGCGGCGCGTCACGAAGATCCGTGCTGCCCGGGTTCGCGTGTCGGTGCCGGCTTATAAGATTTTCGGTCTTGATTTGACTGAATTTGCACTGAAGCAAGCATCACTTGCACTCAATTCAAGGCTACAAATCTTCTGAGAATATTCGAATATTTTATCGACTGATCTGAGATCTTTTTTCTGTATAAATTTCTAATGATTGTGTATAAGATTGTACGTAAGGAAGTCTAATACACTTAAGTTGTTCGAATAATCTTCGTTGCTTCGCGACATGTCTGAGGTTCGTCAAAATCAACGGGGGACACTCCGGAAACAGATTCCAACGGAGTATCTTCGTGGAAATTCATTTCGAAAGATGTCTGTGTTCCGCAATGCGTTCTAACCGAGAGAAGCTGACCGGAGACACGTGGCGCGCACACAGGCCCTACTAATAGATTTTAAGTCCCTATTAAGTTCTCGTCTCCAGAAGAGCGCAAATGGATTGAGAACATGCTGCAAGCTGCCACTTAACGTATTCATTGTGAAGCATCGGAAAAAACGCTGAGCACAGGCGAGCGCTGATTTCCGCCTTCCAACGATTTATTCAAAACCTCTCGTATTCATTATTATCACGTCCGTTGCTAATCGTTACATCATGCGTACGTTTCTCACACGGATTGCTAACGACTTAATTTGTTACTTATCGTGATTTGTTTAAACATACACCATTGACATTGTCCTAATCGAATTGCGTTTAAAAAATCGATGTATCCTTCACGCAATCCTGGCGATTGTCATCTCTGATCGAACCATCACGATAACCCGACGCATCATTCCAAAGCCTAGACCTTTCGCTCGGCGGCTTCTCCTCACCCTGTACGAAAAACCCGTACGTGAAGAAAAATGCCGGAGAATTATTAACTATTCAGAAGAATAGTTAATAGTTCTCAAGAAAGAATTCAGAGAATTATTAACGAAACGACCGTGGAAATGTTTACTGCGAATTCGATTCGCTTTTCTCGTGGGAATTTTAGCAGGAAAATTTATAGACGGGAAAGAAAGGGAAGAATTATGGAGCTGCTAAAAATGCGAAGTCATTAGTCAAGTGTTTAACCAGTGCGTGTGTCCAATCAAGTGTTAGTCCAAGGTACATCTGATTGTCTAAGAAGCGACGAAGCCATTATCTCCAATTTTAACTTCGCTCGTTTTAGTGTATTCTCAAGGTTGTCGTAGTGTGGAAATATAGTTAAGAAATAACGAGGTGATTTACAACCGTTCGGAGGGTCCACAGGACGCAACCTTCGAAGGTTGAATCGGCAATTAAAGCTTCAAGGTATAGACGATAAAAGCTACGCTAAGGCCGAGCTGTTCGCGCGACTCCTGTCAGCCGCAGCCGTACTTCCTTGATCTGTTCATTTCCACGCTAAACTCCCTCCGGCTCTTTACGATCGTGTCGATCTTCGTCTCTTCCACAGCAAGGCGAACCGTAGCTCGCGTGGCTGAACCAGGAAATATGATTAAATGCGAAGTAACAAGTAGCAACTTTCATTACCGCGGGGCGGCGGCGGTTCTTCTTATTTCGCGACCGTGTTCGTTAAATAGAACGTAAAGGGGTAATTGCGGGCAATTATTCAAAGAGTGAGCGCGTGATGATTCGTTCTGATCGTTTGTGTTGTACGAAGGCTCGCGTTGCGTTAAAGAATCCCGCGATTGGAGCAATAAATAGACGAAACCGAAGTTGATCCACAATGTACGGAATAAAAGGGAGAGACAGCTCTGAATTTCAATCCTAATCCGAGCGCGATTGTCTCAAGTATAGTGAAATGAAATCAGGAGCGAATTGGATATTTAATTGCACAAAAGGGAGATAAATTTTTGTCGAATTGAACTTTTAAAAATGCAGTAAAAACGCGGTGTACACAGAGTATGTCTGAGCTTTATTTAACTTATTTAATTGTCGAATTTACGCGTTCGCTTGCGACGGAATCTGCTCGTGAACAGCGCAGCAAACTTCCCCGGCGGACAACATACGGTGTGTCGTGGTAAAAATATTTGTCCACAAAAGCCCCGTGGTCAGAATGGTCCCAAAATGTTCCCAGTCTTCTCGGGGTGTATTGTCATATTGTCTTCACAGTTTTTAATAAAGACGCCCCGTGGTGAAGATCGTCTACTGCAGTTCCGCCTACTTGCCGAAGACGAATCCATTCTCGAGGATGTGCGCACGTCAGATATGCTATCCTTCAGGACACAAACTTTTCAAGTTATATATCTGTAAGAATGAAAAAAGTACGTCCTGTATCTATTATTCGTTACCGCAGTTACACAAAGTAACAACGGTCTGTGCAGGCCGAGAAACATAGTCGCTAGATTCTTCTTCGTAATTTAAAAAATTTCTGGACAAAAATGATCGCTAAAATTTTCGGAAATATTTCAGAATATATACTATCGAGCGATGAAAATTTGGAGATTGTGTTCTATTAATATCTCTCGGGAAAAAGGAACATCCATGTAAAGACTACTGTCTTCGACCTGTCTGTTTTTATCCTGACTGACTCTTAACCCTTTCACATTTATAATCCTTCCGCTGCTGTTAACGTCTACTCAGAGGCTTTCATTATCGGCTCCATACAAGTGTTACAATATAATCGTTCGCGTACTTAAACCTTTTAATTTACCCGCTGCTAAGGAACGGGTTAAGCAGGTAAGGAAGCGAATCAAACAGGCAGGCAAGCGGATTAAGCAGGTAGAACAGCCAATTAAATAAGCAGAATAATCTTGAGAGCCGAAAGATCGACCCACTTTCAAATATTAATAACTCAAAAACGGAGGAAGCGAAGCACTTCAAATTTTGGGAGCCGATTCTTCATGCTTTCGCAATGAAAGTGGCGCAGGATTTTTTCCAAAGTATCGATCTCTTTAAATGTTATAAATAATTATAGTAATCAGTGCAGATCGTAACATCTCCCGCGGTGCGCATTATTCAGCTTTCTAGGAAAATCGGAGAGAAAAGGGAGAACAAATTATTATTCATAAAGATGTCCCTTCAGTGTGTCAGCAGTAGAATCAGCGGAAATAATTATGTTTTAACATTCTCATTGAGTTTGTAATTTCCATTCGATCCGTTCTCAATTAGCGACAGCGTGCCTGGGTTTCAAAAGTCAGCATGGTGTTTGTTGATTTTTTCTACATCCAAATTGACAGGCGACTGACCAATCACGCACAACTGAGAAGATCAAAGGACCCACCGGGACAAACTAAGGTCCCATCAGTTTCCCAGAAGGCAACAACGACAACAAGTAAACCCGACACTGACGGTCACAATGTCAATGGATCACACGCAAAATAGCCACACTCTTAACCACGTGACAAACGTGGTCAACGCTTCGGATAACCGAATTTTTTGCGAGTGAACACGCGTAAGTAAGCAAATTCGAAGACTTTTCCATGTACAGTGGCTAACGAAAGTACTCGAACTGTTAGATTTCTTATTTTTAGCATATAAAATATGTATGTTAATCCTGAATATTTAAAACAATTTAGTATCTATAGCAAGGAGGAAGTCCCAAGATTATATTAGTAAAATTAAAAAATAATCCAATCGCATATACAGAGTTTACAACATATTTATTTGAAGTACGCACCAGGCGTGGGTAACGAAAGTATTCGAACGCCAGAAATATTGTTACATTTTTATGTGTCAATATTTTGTAGCACCACCATTTGCATTGACTACTTCTCTTCAATGACGTTTCATACTATGTACTAGCGTTTTTGTGAAGGTAATTTTAATAGAATTCCATATCTCTGTTACTTTACCCATTAGCATTTGTTTTGACGTAATTTGATATTTATTTAGTCCTTTTCCAATTTCTGCTCACAGATGCTCAATCGGATTGAGGTCCGGGCTTTGTGGGGGAGTGCTTAACATGTGTGGTGTATTATAAATGTTCCATTCCTTAACAATCCAAGCTGTGTGCTTGGGATCATTATCTTGTTGGAAGTAAAAAGTCTTCTAGTAACCCCAGTTTTCTGGCATTATCTTTTAAATTATTTTTTTTAATATTTAGGTACTTATATTTATCGAGAGTATACCATCGATAAACATTAATTTTCCGGTTCCATTAGCTGCCATGCAGCTCCATACCATGATATCGCCACCTCCATGTTTGATGTTGACTGTTCGTTTTAAACGCTTTGCTTGCAAGTCTGTATTTGGTTCTCGCCATACATAATTCCGCCCGTCCGAACTGAAAACGTTGAATTTAAATTCGTCTGAGAATATGACTTTGTCCCAGAAGCAATTATATTTAGTAATATAAGTTTTTGCGAATTGCAATCTTTTTCGTTGATTTATTAATGTAAGGCTTCTTTCTTGGCACTCTGCCGTGATAATAATTGTCCCATAGCAGCCGCCGACACAGTTGAGGATGAGTCTGCTTATTAAACATTTCTTCAACTATATTTGCCAATTTGGGAGCAGAAGTTGCAGGATCTTTTTTTATTTCGCGAATTATAGTTTTCTCTTCACTGTTTGTCCATTTTTTTCGAACGACTCGAACGATCCTTATTGGCAACAATTCTTTGATTTTCAAACTTCATTATTATGTAATGCACTGTAGATTTACTTCTGTTTACAATTTTCGTAATCTCGATATAAGATTTTCCGTCTCTACGTAGTTTTAATATAATTTCTTGTTCACAGTTTTGTGTTTCTGACTTTTTCCTATTCATATTCATTATTACACTGCACAACTGTACGTCACTCTTACTCAAATGATGTCTTGTGATCAACTGAATGTTCTTTTGTTCACATTTGATACTAATGTTTACATTCAGCATTGAGAAACAAACTGAAACACAAATAACTTTGAAGCGTTCGAATACTTTTGTTACCCATGCCTAGTGCGTATTTCAAGAAAATCTGTCGTAAACATATATATATGCGATTGGATTATTTTCTAATTTTACTAACGTAATCTTGGGACTTCCCTTTTACTATAGACACCAAATTGTTTTAAATATTCAGGATTAACATACATATTTTATATGCTAAAGATAAGAAATCCAACCGTTGGAATACTTTCGTTAGCCACTATACATATTAAAATCCTCTTATTTTTTTTCTTAACGAATTTTTTACGAAATTCTGTTCCCGACAGATTTTGTATCATTATTTTAAAAATATGTGGAACAAGTTTCAAGAGAATCAGTGGAGAATCCGTTTTTGAGATTTTATATACATCGTTTCATGAACGTTTCAGAAACGTTTTCGACAGAAAATGTCTGTCTGACTTTGATGTAGCAAGTAAGTACGCGCTCTCTTCGTACCTCGGCCATCATTTGGACAATTTTTTTGTACTTTTGGATATATGAAGGATCTCAAAAAATAATTGAAAAATAATTGAATAAAGTCTATAAAAATATAAGTACTTACATCGTTATATAAGTACTTACATCGTTGCAAAAGTAAGGAGAGGCTGATCGAATTGTCAAAGAATTGAAACGCCACACGCATACGGACGAAAAGAAGGCCCGTTGGTTTTCTTGTGCTATTTTTCAAGTATATCGGAAAAGGTATAGGAAATACGATACGACCCGAACAAATACAAACATAAATTTAGTTTTTCGTGGACTAAACAAAAAGAAAAGGTTGCCCTTATATTTACCGTATTGTGTGCGCGACACGTAGTGTCATATCTTACCAATCACATTTGTCAGATGTAAAGAAAGGGTCTAACCAACGACCGCCTGACATCAGTGGAACGTATATAATTTCAACGTGTATGTTATGAAGATACCCGGAACACCCGGAAATACCATGCGAAAATATTGTAGCTGCATTGTCACCAATTCGTTCTAGACTAGAGGGTCGTTTTCAAGTCACGTCTGAAAAAAATGAAAGAAAGGTCGGACAAATTGTTGCTTCCACATCTACGAAGCTTCAAAGAATGTTGCTTCGAGAAATATAAAATCTGCCGTGCAAAAGTTTAACATTTTGGCCTTAATGATAATTTATTAATGGGATCCTGGACAATTTTGATGTCCAGAAGAAGGGGGATAGATATACGATGTTCTATGAAACATTTGGAACGACCGAAATCCGAGAATAAGCCGATAACAGAAACGTACGGAATTAAATAGTCAGGCCCGAATTATACTTGGGCTTCAGCAGTCGTCGTCTGCGCGCTACCCCGACCTATACTCGGGCTTAGAACAAAGAATGTTAACACTCTTATCTTAAGGCATGCGGACAGTTCACACTTTTCCATTAATACAGTATATTTACAAGGATATTGAATTCTCACGGAAATTCTTGCCGAAAAATATCGGATCTATTTGACGCATCGGGGTGTCATAGTATATAATGTACACGGAGAAGAAATGATCTTAAAAAATCAAGAATAGATATTCTCACATATAAGCGAGAATATCGTAATCTTCTTAGAAGACTTTTAGTCCTTGATTTGATTGAATTTATATCGACGCAGGTATTAACCCCTTGATATACAATGACGAGTCTGACTCGTCATTCATTTCATGGGCCACTGTAGACTTTGACGAGTCTGACTCGTCAAGCGCTTTTTTCGGCGGACGCCGTGCAGTTTACAATTAGATCACATAGTTGCTTCACTCGTGCGTCGATTCTCCTTTGTTTATAACGTTCGAGATGGCACAAGAACATAAAAGCATTATATTGCAGAATATTGCAGAAGACATGCTATATAATTTGTCTCTTCCTAACTATTCAAAGCGTGGCAGACTGTCGCAAAATGAATGCCCGACTCGGCTACAGGCCAAACGTTGGGCACATTTCCCGGAACATATTCCCTCGACTGATAAAAAGAAATTATCTACAAAGAGATGCCGCGTGTGCGTGAAAAACAACGTAAGAAGTGAAGCAACGTGGCAGTGCAAAATATGTTTAGTTACTTTACATGTTCCAAAATGTTTCGAAATATTCCATACTGTGCAGAACTATTAAATTATTATTTTTTAATGTTATTTAGATGTTCTTTGTTAACATCAACCTGATTAATAAAAATCCAAATTTCAAAATAAAATGTACTCTTTCTCAGCTTTCACGTAACTGTTCAGTTGAGCGAAATTAAATAGTATTTTTTGGTCGCATTAAGTTCCATTTAATTTGTATGTCAATGGGTTAATTGAACTCGATTCAAGACTGAAAATCTCCTAAGAAGATTCCAGAAATATTCTTGCTTGTACGTGAAAATATCTATTCTTGATTTGGGACGAATTTTCTTCCGTGTAGTGTCGACGCAGCCTGCACGGGGCTCGTCTAGTAGATAAAGCGCGGTCGTGGGCGGACGGCACGCCGTTCTCATCGTATTTCGTCGCCGGAGATGCCGGCGTGCACGACGCTGTGGCGTCGAAATCCGAAAGGCGATTATCGAAAGCTCGCTAATTGAAAGGAAGATAGCCTGAAATATTACACCGTGCTCCTCCGGCCTTGCCAAGGTCTGGCCGTTCTCCGGTTAAGAAACCCGCGCGTCTGCATGTACACACGCGGCGCATACACGCACGCATACATGGACGCATGCGGGGTGATGTCTACACGTGATCGCGTATCAAGTCGTTCAGTGGAACAACGAGCGAAACTCCTTTGAAGTGCTCGGGCTCGACTTCGTGCGCGAAGTGAACCGGGGAACTAGAAAGAGTCGCGATTTCCGGCTTTGTCCGGCGTTTGCCGTTTTCGGCATTGTTAGGATAGAATAGAAATGTGTTAAATTAACATACGGGTGTGTTAGAAATTTCACACAAAAATATTAACGAGGATCGACTTTAAACGAAATGTTTTTTACCGTTGGAGAAAAGTAATTCGCAGGGGTAGCAAATGCTATGCCGTCGTGGCGATTAAAATAAATACGCAGGGTGTTTCTTGGGCACTGTTCAATATTTTAGGAGTTGACTTCCCACGTGATTTTACAAAGAAACAGGCATATATATTTTCTTAACTGAACTCCTTGTAAAACGACCTCACGAGAGTCAAGCAAAACTTGGACAATACTTAGGAAACACCCCGTATATTTATTTATTTATTTGCTGCACGACAACGTAAAATTTGCTGCCTCTCCAAATTATTTTTCTCCGTGTGTGATTACTGTCAACCGACGAGAATTGATTGTCGAGGCGCAATTGATGTCGCGGCGATGAGTCGCTGCGATTCGCGTAAGTATAAACTTCAGCGATCGTCGAAATTACAATACACGTCATGCTCTTTATGTGTAAAAAAAAAAAAAAACAAAGATAAAATACGGAGGAAGGGCCGATTACACATGCGTACGCACAAAACCTTACCGTTACGCGCAAAAGAGTTACGAAGGAACCTATTCGACGTTACACACACGCGCGCGCGCGCGTTAGCCGCGCACCGCCGCGGCTCGCCAGTCGTTACATAAATATGCGCGTTGCTGCCTTTTTTAACAATCCGTTTCGTAATTGTTTATCACCCCGAGACGGCCGGTGAACGGTCCGCCGCGTAGTAAGTCGCGCGAGAGCAATTTAAGAAGCGCGCCGAGTGCGCATGTAGTCGAAAGCAACCGCGTTACGTACATGCACGGTGCTTCAATAATAGCAATGAGTTTTCGACGAAATATTTCGCCCCTTGGGAGTAACGTGTGGGGTGAGAATTGTTATTCCGAGCAATTGCAAAACCTCCTTAAAGACTAAACCGCTCCCTTTGAGCTTTACGTCAACAATTTTTATTTCTACAATTTTCGTAATCACCTTCTAAATTATCATTCTGCCAGCTCGCCGTAATTATCGGATAATTTGCCGTAACTAGCGAAGAAGGTTACCGTCAGATCGTTGATCATTTTAATTTCCAAACGATCGCCAATAAAATAAATAAACAATCAGCTGTCAACGTGTGATGAGAACGCGGACCGAAGTATCGCGATTTATCAAACGGGAGCGCGCCGCTTTCGTAGACATAATTACATTGCTGCCGGCAGAAAAAGAGAGAAAGAGAAAGAGAGAGAGAGAGAGAGAGAAAGAGAGAGATACGAAAGGCCGAAAATATTCCCCGAAGATACCCGTCGCAAATAATTGATCCATTATGAGTCACAAATAATGAGAATGGACTCTACATGTGCGTGTGTGTGTGTTTGTGCGTGAAAATTGCAGTGTGGAAGAAAAGCATAAAAGAAGAGTAAAGAAGAATAACCCGACGTGAGTAAAGTGTGCCCGAAGGATCGCACGGACGCCAGGCGCCACATTATGCCGAGGAAGTCACGTGGGCCCGTCGGCGAGACCCCGAAAAAACGAGGACGAATTCCGAAGAACGGAGTGAGGAGGTCCGCCCGTGAACGTGCGGCCGCCCGAGAACGAGGTTCCGGCTTCGCGTATAACGAGGAAGGCCCCACGGTAGGTCGCGGCGAGTGAGATTTCGGCGGCGGACGGTGAGAACGCGCGGGGGATAGAATGGGGGGGGGGGGGGGGGGGNGGGGGGGGGGGGAGAGGGGGGACGGCCAAAGCCCTATTTCCGAAAGCGTAACTAGGTAAACTCTCGTTTGTCAATTATGTAGCGCTCGATGAAAAAAGATGTGACCCAGTTTGAGCCGGTCGGCGCGACCAAAGAAGCGGATGACTGGCTTAATTCCGCTCTCGGTGCGCGGATCTCGGCTGCTAGAAATGGACCATAGTGGCGCTCGGCGGCTGCTACTCGCCTCACTCGTAAAATCTTTTTACCGCGCGCGCGCTGAGAATAAGGAAAAATTACGCCCCAGTTACGTTGCTGGAAAGAAATCGCGGCGAGATGACTCGCCGTCTAATAATTATCTCGACGTTACCGGCTTGGTGAATTTTTAACGTCGAGCCGAGTGAGAGGGAAGTGCCGCGGAAGGGTCCCGCTCTTCCGTTCGAATTGTATCATTCAAATTGCGCCGGAATCCGCCGGGTCTGTTCCTAGGCGAAGATACCGGGCGGACTCCGGACCGCCGCGATTATTACGAACGTCGCTTTTCTGGGACGTTAACAGGATACGATTTAAAATCGACGGGTCGACACACGGGAGAAGGGAATGTTAGAATCGAGCGAACGTATAGTCACCTGTCGTTTCTCCCTTAAATAAAATAACATTTTTACCGGCTCATTTCATATATTTCAACCAATATTTACTTGAACGCAGTGATACCTCTACTTGTGAGCGAATTACTGAACGTAAGTGTTAAAATGGTATCCTAAATTTCACAGTAATTTAGCATTTATCAGTTTAACACTAACTTAGCGAATTCATACGAATTTAGTACTCGGAATATCAATTTATTTGTTTATTCCGCCAGAATCGTGCGATACTTCTTTTCCCGTCGGAGGAACCCGGCGGTTTTCAGATTTCCGACTTTTCCCGGTAAACATTTTCCAAAGATAAGTCCTGATGTTCACGATCTGCCGATCTACTTGTCGCGAAATTGTTTCGGCGCGTGCAAGTAAATAAAATATTTACACTATCTGCTTGAGCGAAGGAATAAGCACCGACGACAGAAGGGAGAGACGCAAGGCTGCCTCATCAAGGCCGCGGTGTTAATGCACAACGCTATACGCGCAGGTGTTGCCAAGAAGCTGCTATAACAAATAGCGGAGCGCGAGAGATGAAAAGTGAAAAGTATCACGGCCTCCCCCACGTCCCAATTCGCACCACGTCGCTTTTATCCCAACAACGACAACAACCGTCGAACAACACCGCCGGGAGATCCACGGCGATAGCGCGACGACGGTGCTTCTTCCTCCCAGCGCGAGACAATTGGAGCAAGGCGAGGTGGCGTCGACGCGGAAACGAGAATAGAATGCGCGAAGGGAGAGACCGTTTCCCGAGTTCGCTCGTTCCATCCGAAACCAAGAGTGGGTCGTGTTCGCGTTACACGCGCGCGCGCGTCTCGACGCGAAGTCTCGAGAGTAATCCGCCTCCTCGACCGAAGCAATTGATTTTGGAATACCGGCTCCTCACTGCCGGAAATCGGAATTATTCCCGGCTGTACGACTATATTCCTTTTCAGTTTAAACGACCAAGATAGTAGCAATATGCATATAAGATTATTATCGTTAATATAGTGACACTTAGAAAAATAGTTCTCCTGTTTATAATTCTTTTACACTGTGGTTTATAATTATAGTATTATAGTTACAGGTGTTGGATATTTCTTCCTCAATTTATTCTGGGCTTATTCTTGATCCTACGTCTTGGAGACGTGTGGTGATTAAAGAAAGGAAAACTCAAAGACTCTTCAATGACGAATATAGAGATTATTTTCTTTCTAATGTTAGAAAATTTGAGGAAAGACTCCTTAAGTCGAAACATTCTACAAACACGTGGCCGGATATGTTTCGTGTGTTGCTTAAATACATGCAATACTAAAATCCAAATTTCGATGATTAAAGCTCGAAACATGTTTGATCGAGGAATTGAAATTTGGAGGGTACGAGGAAAAATAGTGCCGCGCGGAATTTCTTTCAGCATCTCTTGGTTTCAACTTCAGCCACGAGAACGCTTCTCTAAGGTTCCCGTTCCGCGTCTTCCCTTCCATTCCGACAGCCTCACGGCAACGATCCTTCTCTCTCGCGGCCTCGCTGCTCCGTGATAAAAAAAAAGTCGAGCGTATCCTCTCCTCCGCTCCTCCCTTCTAGTCGCGGCGCGCGCAGGGCCGACCGTCACTCTTCCGGCTTTGTCCTGTTTAACAAGTGGGCCAATCGAGATGGAGAGTAAATTGCGAGACGAGCCAGCTCGTGCATGCCCACGCGCCGAAGGAGACGCCGCGCGTGTTACGCGCGAGCACGCGTTTACTCCGCGTTCGTATCGTCGAGCCGGGGCTCAACCTTATGCTGGGGAATACAGGATCTCAATCCGGACGTCTCGTGAATCTCTGCGTCTTCGCGCCCAGAATGACGACATATTCCTCAGATAAAACGTAAATTACAATTCATGCGGTGAAGGTGTTAATTTGACAATACATTTATGTGCTTCTTAACACATTTCTCGTGTTAAGGTAACACAAAATTTTAGTTGGTCGTTTTTAACACATATCTTTTTAATACGTAGTTTCAACAATATTGCTGTTGAACCTGAAAGATTTGTTCCGATTCGGCGCGCTGTTGAAAATTCTATCGATTCAGTTTTTCTTCCGCTACAGTTGCAACGCTCAAAACTTGCCTACGGTTAACTACCATGCGCACCTTATACTCACAAATCAATCAATCATGCTGCCAAATTGACAAATCTGACCTTTCCTTAACGGTTTCGACCGCTCATTAATATTCAGTAGGACAGCAAATGTCTCTTTTTCTCTCCAACTCGCATCTTCCCTCGCAGCACTTCCGTGCTTTTCATGCCTTTCAATTTATACTAGGATGTGCTTCTTTTCTTATTCTTCTCGCGGAAGGAATCAATCGAGAAGTTTGTACAGTTAATTCAATACCTCCCTCGACGATAAATCTGCCACTTTTCACGAAGGGGATACGTGAATTCTACCAGAACGTTAGCGGAGGATTATAGAAAACAACGGCGATTTCTCGCTTGACAAATAATTTCTTCCTATTGAACGCAGTAAGTCAAATTTAAAAATTCAATCGAGCTTATCGTTTGATCCAATGTACTAAATATAAAACCTATAGAATAAGTATACACAGAGTTTGCAAACACATTTATTTTTTATTTATACATAAACATCTTTAAATAACTCGAACATTTATTAAAATCGTGTCCTACTTAACCACATCAAATTCGCGATATTGTTGGTATATTTACAATCTTAAATGGAAAACGACATATATAAAAAACCTGCCGTAACTTTCACTGCGATGATAGAGTAGTTGGACATTTGCATTCATGACGATAACTATACGGCCGATGACAGCGATCCTAGAATGCCAAAACACCAGCCGTCTCATACATACACAAGGTGTTGTACACACGGTATCCGAAAACAACGCTAAAATTTTATGTACGAGTCGTTTTCAGCCGTCAGAATTGTATCCTACATTCTAAATAACTCGCAATTAAATTTTATCGCATGAAGAAGAAACACGCGTTTTTCTTAATACTTCTATCCATTTTTTAACATAATATATAAATTATGTATGTGGAGAAAATGGCGGAAACGCCAAAATAATGCTAAGAAGTTCGATCGCTCGAATCGCTACGAATTACAGGGACTGTAAAGCTCAGAAGACTTCGGAACGCTTCGGAACTCGCGGAGACTTCAATGCGCGACGCGCAGACTTCAACGCCCGCATGCGCAGATTTCAACGCTACGAGCGCATCGCTATTGCGGAGACACTCATACGTGACTGCAACGTGTCTTCAACACATTTTCTGACTCCTTAATAAATGATGTGTAATGAAATGTTTGATTAACATCTTAAATAAAGGAATGATGATTAAAATATATTGTCGGATAAATAATAATTACGCGTACATCTTCTTTGGCGTACCGTCCCGTTCGCGTCAGATTTTCGTTCCTTTCGGCTTTTTGCATTTAATAACTATTAATTTTGTAATATTACTTGCAATTCAATACACAACATTAATTTGTAAATTTGCGAAAGATGCCTTATTTAGTTCTTGACTTAGTCATAAAGGTGTCACTTTGTCCTTTACGAGTGAAGTAACATGAAAAATTCGCGATGTTTAGTTTCCTTTGCTAACTACCACCGAAACGAGATCGACGAGAAATATAATGACAAAACCGAAATGCTGCTCCATCGCGTTAAATATAAACCTTCTAGTCTTCGACAATTTCGAAACTTCGGAAGAAACTTCGAACTTTCGAATTTCGGTAAGGCGACGCTTCGAAGTCTCGTTTTAAAAAACCGCGATTTTCGAAGTCCCGGAGCTTCGAACAGTGCAAGATCTGGCGAACGCTGTTAACTGACACAACTACCTACATTTTACTCAGAGAACACTTCGAAGCTTCGATATTTACGAAATTCGAGCGATGGACGCCGAAGTCTTCGGAGGCTCCGAAGACCGGAAGTTTCGAATGTTCGAATCTTCGGCAGAAAACTCCCCTGATTAGTTACCGACGAACCGAGGAGCGTCAACTGTCGGACGAGTGCATGCAACGCGACATAATTGTTTCGCAAGAACATCGTCATTCAGCGTTTATCGAAGAATCCGAATCACTCCAGCCGAGCCCGCTCGGCGCGCACAGCGACGTCGGTCCGAGCAGACCGACGGTACTCGCGAGGCAAACGCGAGAGACGACGAAGACTCGCTTCGCTAATCCCAAGGCTCGATTAAAACCTAATCATATAATGTCGGCCGAGACACGTCACGGTGAAACGAATCTTCGGCGAGGACGCACGCGTTCTGCGTCGCCTGGCGTCCACCGCCGCGGTGTGTATGGACATTAAGGCGGTGGCGCGACAACGGAACAGCGAATATAGCAGCATAGTATAACATAGGTAAGTGTGCTTGTGGGTCAGTGGCACAAGTGCTGTTCGCCACCATCGCAGTCACAATGAGCCGCCGCTGCCGCGCGCGCGCGGCTCCGACGGTAAAACCGTACTTACGTTATATAGATCGCAGAGCCGGGCACACTATTGTTCTTGAACTTGTGCGCTCACGCATGAATGATCTACGCACCACGGGGGATCGGCGCTTATGTATAATATCGGCGTATTCGCGACGAAGGAGACATCGGCCGCCGTTCCGCAGCGAACGAAACGCGGACAAATTCGTCGATTCCGTTGATTAACTCAGGAAAAGGTTTATTCAGATTTCAGAAATGTCTCTCGCATCCAAAGCGAATTTCATCATCGGCACGATCTCAAGAATCTCACGCGATTCGATTAACAACCACCGTTAGATTGTTTTCAACGAATGTGTGTGTTTATCTCAGATGAAAAGTTTGGTTGTAACGCGAAAATAAGACAATTTTCTTGTAAAGAAATTACTCGTCTCATTTTATGTCGTATTATTTATTGTAACCAATTAATAATATTTTATTTGGTTGAGAGATATTATTTCGAATAACAATGTCCCTTCAGCTAAATAATAGAGTTTTCTTGAATGAGACAATGCTATTTTTGCTGAAACAAATCATATTTCGTATGTATTGTTATTGTGAAAAAACAAAAGACATTTTAGTCAAATAAATAAAAATGCTAAATCTAAAGAGGCTTCAGTTCTTCAACACATCCGGTATCTTCGAGCGTGTACGACAATCTTTGAGAAAGAAGACCGAAGGGTGTCGAATCATGGCGAAAAGCGGTCACTTTCAACAATTCATTTAATTGTTTTACTTCTAATTTTGGATTTTCTTGGTTATTGTATTTTGGAAATATCACATTTTCACTGTTCACAATTCGAGTCAACCGAGACGAATTCGAGAAGGCCCTCGAGTATCGCGCTGTCCTCGTTGAACGACCGATTAAAAAATGATCAAATATAGCACGAATGTACTTATGCAATGCTAACATAATCGTTTTGTAAGAACGTCGTCTGGTCTTTAGCGGAAACACACCGCGCCGCGGCGACCGCTTCGCGAGTTCGTTGCACTCTTTTGCGACATTTTATAATTACGACCGCCACTGACGCCGTTACGTTCTGCGAACACCGTGCAAAAATGCACGATATCATTGGTGGACATTCGACACACCGTGGTGGACGAAGTTGCCTAATAAGTCCGACGGACATGACGATATTTTCGCAAGCGACATGCTTGACCCACGCAACTTCGTGCGATCGTATATTCGACGGAGACCCGCGAGAACCCGGGGATATCGTCCTGCAGTATGCCTTTCGAGAAGCATTTACTTACAGTTATCAGATTTATTTACAGTTTCAACGTAACAATTTCAATCGTATCCTCCGATTCTTCTTCGTGAGAAAACACGAAGCGGATTTGGTAACATCGCAAGTCCGCAAGATCGAAGAAGAAGAAATATTAGGAACATGAAGTTTTCAGAGAAATTTTCGTTAAGAGGACGACGTAATATATGAAAAGACGCGGGAGATAACGGAGCCTAATGAGTCGAGAGGAAGAAGATGGAGGACTTGCGTATGAAGTATTACATCATGACTGTACGATTAAACGCTGAGCTCTAACGGTCTCGCTTGGAATTTCGGGCGTTACAAAGCGAGTATTTAGAAGGGGCCAAACACGTAGTAAGTACATGAGACCGGTAAGCCGGGACCTACACCTTGACATTCGACCGACGGATAGAGAAAATCGTGTCAAACCGTATCGTGACTTCCTCGACCTAAATTCGGCTGGAGACGCATCTGCGGGCCTGTTCGGAAACGTCGAAAATCGGCCGCCGAATCAAGCCGGGAAGGAAACATCAATTTTGCATCTCGTGCACGGCGAAATTTATGATCGGCTTTCTGAGAATATCCTGACATTGAGAAGATCGAGCCGAAGGGATTATCTAGCGACTGAAAACATTAAGAGTCAAAGAAGATGCGCAGGTGGTTTTTTGTTTCCGAGGAGAAAGGAATTTCCCACGTTTCATATTTTTGGTAAAAAAAAAAGGGTTTCCCAGATCCTTTCGAATGGAACCAGACAAATGACCGCACTTAGGATGATTAATGTGTTGTTCAACGCAGGTACCTTCGAATCCCACACGTCGTAGGGACGTTATTACAACTGCAACTCGAAACAACGAAACTACAACTCACTCGCGAAGTGCGCTAAAATGAAATCGCTACGTTCAAGTGAAGGTTTGCCGGGCGATATTAAAGTCATTTATTTACACTTGGATTCGGTAAATGTCACTTGAATGTGTAACATTTCTTTCTTCCGGCGTGCTACAATCAAATAATATTCACTCGATCCGAGTAAAATCAACTACTCCGGTATTCCTATTCGCGGACATTCGCCAAAGTTCCAAGCTCGTAGCTCATCTGGTCCTCTTTTCTGATTAACCATTTCCGCTGAGGTGCTGAGCAACAATGGATTTTCGACTCGATTTATTTATATGCGGCGCACACACACCTCCACGCGGGAAGCACCTTTCACACACAACTCGGCAGACATTCACATTAGACGACCTACCGAGGTATTCGGCCTGCTAATTAATTACGTGAGCGCTGTTGTGCGCCATTGTTGTTAATTACCGTTCGCACCGTCCGACCGTTCCCCTCCCCCTCCCCCATCGGCACGACGAAATAACGCCACGACCGAGGCAGTAAAGTTTCGGAAAGATACGAGCGTAACGAAGTGGTAATGCCATCGCAGCGGTGGCTGCAGAACGCGTTATGCTTCGGCACGCACCACTGGCCACGCACTCTTTTTCTCGGACGAGTGTAACGCGAAAAAAGGAGATCGTGCAAAATCGTGACATCGTTCCTATTCGCGGCTCGTCGACGAACATTAAAATCTCAGCCGGCGCTGAAACGTTTCATTTCATAAATCGAGAATGGCCGAAGCGCCCGGAGAAAAGTTCCAGCAGCCACGCGGCATATGCGCGTCGGAACATTCCCGTTTCCAATCCTGACATTTAGTAGACAAGGAAAGGTGGCTTTTATTTTCTGTAAAAAAGAGCGGTGTTTATGGTCTGGTTGAAAAGCGTACCTGTCATTGAGATACGTAAATGTTTGAAATGGCAGAGTAACGAATGACATTTATTCTGATTGAAGTTGCCCCGGTAAATAAATTTTGTTTTCCTTGTTTATCGGTCGCCCGACGAAGAGCGAACGACGTGGGAATTAAGTGAAATTACTGTGAGATAGCCTTACCATCCAGAAACGAATCTGTACGGATATAAAATACTGGCAAGTTGATCGCGCGCTGCGCCCTAAGGAGGTATTCTGCTTTGGAATCTCGAAAAGATCACTTTTTTTCATATTATTAATATTCGACATCTTTAAAATACATTCCTGGAATCGTTTCATCGACATTCGGCGATTTCGATAATAGATTCACGAGGATTTCGTTGATAGATTCACCGAGGAATCGCTTAGTTGCGGTCCCAGACACGGCTGGATCTTTTCAATGAACGCCAAATATCATTGACGTGTCAATGTTACAATAGTGCCGGGTAAATATAATATTATTGTGTCGGACATTATAACGTCGACGTTACGTTACTGATACTTGGTTTTTATCCGGTTGCCCGATGCCTGCTATATTTCAAGCCAATGTTGACACCCTCACGGCAGACCGGCTGTCACTGTTCGATCGCAGCGCGACGTCGGACAAGTTGGTCTCGCCAACTGGGCACCACCCGCCAGTTAACACATATTTGCATTAACACAGCCGGCCTACAACGTGCGCGAATTTCGAAGTCACGTTTTCTGCTGGGTGTCCCGGACAACGACTGATCGACACACTCCGTAAAAGTGTGGAACGGATGTTATGTTACTTTTATCAACGAGCAACGAAACGTATGTTTCGCTGATCCACGGAGCCGAAGCTAAATAATCAAATGAGTCTAATTAATATAATTAGTCGGCGAGTAATTGAAGCGGAGGAGGGGGGGAGGCCACGCGGGCATCGATGGAGAGTGAATTCTCTCGTCGTCGTCGCCGTCGTCGTCTACGAGCGATTCCGTTCTTCCTTCCATCCCTTCCTTCTTTCTTCCACCGCTGCGTTCAATGCGCCAGCCTAACCGGCCTAACTGGACGATTCTTCTGGAAACCGGGGGGGAATTCTCTTCACTTTTACCGGCTGCCGGCGTACGGAAAAGTGCGAGCTACGCGCGCCGCACTTTTTCACGCATAGTTACGCAGCCGGGGCCGCAAGAACTCCGGGGCTGCCGGTAATCTCGCATTTACGTACGCGCCACACGATATCCGAGCTTCGATTTCGTCACCGTGCCACGAGACGCTCCCTCGATCGCGAATTCCGCGCGCTGTGAGAGAGGAAAACAAATATACACGTGATATCGGCGCAACTATAATACCGTAACTATACGTCGTAGCGTAGTTAACCCTTTCGGTACATTCGACGAGTGAGACTCGTCATCTGCTTACTTGGGCATAAAATGTATTACTTTTACATATTAATCCATATAGCGACAAATTAAATCCGTCCCATGGGCGTAAAAATCTTCAAATAATTCAGCACTCAAAGGGTTCAAGGAAAACAAGAGTGCACTTGAGCTAACGATAATTTCGTCTCAACATATATTCGACGAGCGATCGTTCAATTCGCTGAAAATTACACGCATGATCGAATTCGCCGGAAAATCGCGCACCTCGACGCAGATGCTCCCTGCGTTTCCGGCGCGAGAAATATTCTTCGACGTCGTATTTTCGATGGTATCGAGAATGCGTTATTATTAATTGAAATCCGCGTTAGTTCCGACTTCGGTCGGCTGGGAAAATCCGGAGGGAACTCGCCTCTGAAAGACGTTCGCGTTGATTAGTGCGACTCGCCCGAGCGTTTACGTCGTTACATCTGGCGATAGAACGCGCGGTACGGCACGCGTGCCGCGGGAGTTTGCAGTTCGTAGCCATCGCGTAAGCGCTTCGCAGTCCGCGGATCCTAACGACGATCCACCACCGGCGTACAACTCCGATTCCTACCGACTTCTTTCGTTGTTTTGCTTTCTCTTTCGGAACTGGCATGCTCTAGTTCGTCCGAAGCCGTCCCATCTATCTATCGGTAGCACTTGCCATTGGCTCGCGAACTCTTTTCGCTCAATCCGATCGCATCGGACACACCGAGCGAGCCGCGAAACGCGAAGGAAAGACGCGCAGGAGACGCGCGGCCCGCGTTTACCTAGTTTTGCGTGTCCCCAATATCGCTAAATATCGCCGTCTATATCTTTAACGGTTCGCGCACGTATTGTGCGGGCCTTCCCATATATGTACGTCACATTGTCGGTACGCGGTTTATATTATGTATAAATAATCGTCAATCGTTGAGTAAACGAAAAGCAAGGCCAATAAGCGCTGACGTTGCTCGTTGGCCGCCGAGAAGGGAAGAAAAACAATTACTTAACTCGGAAGATGAAGTAATCCAACCGTTTCGGTCGTAGTTCCCCGACTGTCCTGTCAGTGTGAACCGACTGACGAATATTTTTCATTAATCACTCGAGCACAGTCTCACTCGAGTGGAATCACGTCACTATTATGTATAAAAAAGATTCTTCAGAAATACTCTTCATTGTTTATTGTCATTTCCCCCGCACCCGACTCTCCCGGAAATTTGGATATTTATGAGATGTTTAATGTCTATATTTTTTTTTAACATTTTATCAATATTGCACGCTGTCCGGATTCTCGCGAACTGAACGATCGAACGGACGACGAAATCGTCCTCTTCGATCGATTTCAAGCGGACTTCCCTCTTACGGAAGTTCACTTCAAGCTTTAGTTACAAAGGTACGCGGAAAAATCGTTGCGAATAAGCCGGCGATCTTCGTGCTGGAACCTTCCGTCCCAGAATGTCCCGAAGAATCTGTCACACGAAGAACGCACTGATCGATTCTCTCCGGGACACCCTGTATGAAAAGTAACTCGCACGTAAATCTTCATGAACAGCTCGCGAGCTCTTGAAACATTTTCAGGGATATAAATAGACCCCGCACGTAAACATAACTTGCGTTGTCACGCGATAAATAAGTTCTACCTCGAGGAGAATCTATTTATTACATATGCGCTGTATGAATGTGTGCCGACTCGAATCTCGATCGATCGGTCGACGAGGAATGGTCGCATCCAGCTGAGCGAGACACTCGACAGAAGCAATTAGCGATATGCGAGGCACTCGGCAAGCGATTACTCCGGTTATCTGACAGGCGTATTTAGGCAGCACCGGAATATTAATGCCGATCGCTCCCGCGAAATCCGTTAGTTAATTAGTCCCATAAATCACGATTAATTTGCCAAGTATTATTCGGCGCTCTACCACAGTAAGTGTTCTTTTCTCTCGTGCGTGGCGGTCCGTTACGGCATTTTACACACAATAGCATATTATAATATATATATATATATATATATAACGCGTCACATCGGACGACAACACATCGGTGGTACTCGAGAATTGAATTGAAGATTATTAATTATCCCCCCCCTGCGATCTCCCGTGGAAAAGAAGAAAAAAAGGGAAATATCGACGAGATTTATAGGAGGCGGACGAGTCTTTCGATTTCGAGTATACAAAATTGTACGATCGTTCCCCCGCGACCCACTTTCGCGGTAGCCTCTGGAATAACCCAACGATTATGCCGGCGG
This sequence comes from Dinoponera quadriceps, assembly GCF_001313825.1. Lineage (NCBI taxonomy): Eukaryota > Metazoa > Arthropoda > Insecta > Hymenoptera > Formicidae > Dinoponera > Dinoponera quadriceps. The sequence continues at coordinate 1,098,448 of NW_014556795.1, read as the reverse complement.
CGCGAAAATGCGCGGTGTTCCTCGCGAATGAGAGAGAGAGAGAGAAAGAGAGAGGGTGAGAGTGTGTCTACGAATAATATTTCCTGACTTCTCGAAGCAGAGACGGTTCCGTTGTCTCGTTTATCTCGACGAATCTCTTGCCGGCGCGGCTGAAATAATAAATGTCCCCGGTGTAAATGTCGAACCACAGCGCGTGAATGTGCAGGTCGTGCCGCTCCAGCCGCCTCTTCAGGAAGCCGTAGGACGCGATGTTCTGGAGCTGCTGCAACGTGTTAATCTGGAAGCAAGAAGCGGTGCGGCCTCGGTTATCAATGTATATCAATCAGTCGTTCTCCGGCGGAGCGGTCGTCTCTACTAACTTGCGACAGCTTGTCCTCGATAGCGAACCTATCCTCCGGATCGATGTAAGCGACGAATTTCCGCAGCGGCGTCTCGGCCTGAAAAACAATCGGCTCGCGGAAACCGGCGACTTCGAGATGCTGGAACTTCGCCAGGCTGCTGCTCGCGTGCGCGCACAGCCACGCTCGCAGAGGCGATATCCTCCGGTTCGTCTGAAATCCGGCCGGCGACACGTTTTAGTCCCGGTCTCTATAAAAACTGCTTTAAGCTCGGAGAAACTGAACGATCACAGTCTCGAATTATGGAAGAATAATCAATTGGGATCGGTCGATATCTTAAGGGTTCTCGACTTGAATTCTCATTGCAGAGCCCGCTTTAGCCCCGGCCGACAATAAGCGATTAAAGCTCGGAGCTTTAAGAAATTAAACTATCACGGTCGAATTANGGGGGGGGGGGGGTTGTGATCGGTCGATTATTTTCATCTTACGCCTGAAATTTTCATCGTAGACCCCGGTTTTACTCGCACGGCACGCGCATGGCGCAGCAACGAGATGCAAAGGAAATGCGCATCTCGTTACGCGATAAATAATACATTCTCTCGTGAGAGAAGAAATACGGCCGGTGAGTGAGTGAGAGAGAGAGAAAGAGAGAGAGAGAGAGAACGCACTTTAGACGCAAATTCCTCGTCTCGCAGCGCGTACAGCAAGTTCATCGCTTTGCAATCGCTGTGGCCGCAGACTATAACGTGCCTTATGTCGTTCACCACGCAACCGAGCTCCAACGCCGCCGATTCGCACATGGTGAACTCGTCGACGAAATGTTGCGAGTGCGGCACGACGTTGCCGGGATTCCGCACTGGAAAAAGCGGGCTCCCCGTTAGTTACTTCCCTTCCGCGCTCTCGCGTTTCGTCCGCGAGCCGGAAAATCCCGGAAACCGTGTCCGACGACGTCCAATGTCTCGGAAGGAACGGAAATTCATTATAATCATTCTTATCATTATAATCATGATATCTACAAAAACTACAATACCACCTTATCTTCGACGTTTTTATCTTATAAGAAATATTTCGAATTATGATCTAAAATGAATATACAAAGACAATGTATAAGAATGAGCGGTGAAAAAGATTTAACCCCTTGACATACAATGACGAGTCTGGCTCGTCAAGCGCTTTTTTCGGCGGACGCCGTGCAGTTTACAATTAGATTACATAGTTGCTTCACTCGTGCGTCGATTCTCCTTTGTTTATAACGTTCGAGATGGCCCAAGAACAAAAAAGCATTATATTGCAGAATATTGCAGAAGACATGCTATATAATTTGTCTCTTCCTAACTATCCAAAGCGTAGCAGACCGTCGCAAAATGAATGCCCGACTCGGCTACAGGCCAAACGTTGGGCACATTTCCCGGAACATATTCCCTCGACTGATAAAAAGAAATTACCTACAAAGAGATGCCGCGTGTGCGTGAAAAACAACGTAAGAAGTGAAACAACGTGGCAGTGCAAAAAATGTTTAGTTCCTTTACATGTTTCAAAATGTTTCGAAATATTCCATACTGTGCAGAACTATTAAATAATTATTTTTTAATGTTATTTAGATGTCCTTTGTTAACATCAATCTGATTAATAAAAATCCAAATTTCAAAATAAAATGTACTCTTTCTCAGCTTTCACGTAACTGTTCAGTTGAGCGAAATTAAATAGTATTTTTTGGTCGCATTAAGTTCCATTTAATTTGTATGTCAAGGGGTTAAGATTCTCCTCTCGATTGAGAACACAAGTAAGAAGTAACAGAAAATTAGACCGGCAATAGAAACTTAACTTATCGAAAAAAGGAGATATTAATTCGGATATGTGTGAATTTCTTTGGTTTCTCCGATTTTAATAAACTAACGTATATCACGTTTCTTCCGGGAAACACAGCGTTGGAAGGTGTATCGCGTTCGAGATCGAGAAGAACGGAAAATCATACGTCACAATTAATACACGCGATAATGTCATATTAGATTGTCGTACCGACAAACATGTCCCCAACGTTTGTTTCCGTAAATCTAGTTGGAATCATCCGGGAGTCCATGCAGGTAAAGAACACTGCTTTTGGCTGTGATAAGAGCAACAACAGATATCAAATTACGAATATTTATGGTAACATAGAGAGATGAGAATCGGTCGTTACCTGAGATGTAAGTTATTACATTCAAAAAAAATATATATACCTATATATATCATTTTTTTTTGTTTTCCATATTTATTTTCGTGGAACAACTTCTCGAGTAATAAGAAAATAAAATATCTGAACAAAGTAGAATATAATTCTTCGAAAATTCTTCTAAAAAAGGTAGAATATATTTGTCGGAGGAACACTTACAGACAACGTATAGTGCCGCCACCTTCAGGGATGCTTTGAATGTAACAACTTACCCGACAACGATAACATGCAACCTAATCTAAGCGTTCACATTGTACAACCGTCGGTAACATAGATATTTCGCAAAACAAACGATGTTGTTAATCATCGTGCATTCTTACGATCATAATCGTCCATGATCGATAGCTCAAGGACGTATTCCGAATTATACTTGACTAAACGAGGGAAAATAATGGTAGCCGAATTCGAGGGGAATCAATCCGCGCGAGATTGAACGATTCGAGCGGTACGGCCCGTGACCATTTTGTTAGGAAATTGTTATCAACAAAGAAACACGTGGGATCGTGCGTGCTGACGCGTCGCGAGTGCGCACGCACTTGCTTACTGAAAATGACGCGAGATAATTCTCATTCCCGGGAGGCAAATTTCTCAAACCACAAACATACCTCGGGATGATCCTGAACTTGTCGAAATTGCTTCACCATCTCCTCCCGATGACACCTTCTGTACCTCATGATCCCTTTAAGTATCCTGTCCATTGTGTCGCATTCGAATACAACACGAGAAACTCGCTTCCCCAGACGTATCGAGATGACAGCACACAATTCCGCCATTTACCAGAGCAACGGCGGGAGATTTAAAACTACGACTTGCAGCGGAAAACGTTAATTCACAACAATTAAAACGTACACTTATATTTCTCGAGCTGAAGCTACATTTTTCTTCCGGTCATTCTGTTTCGACGAATAAAAGTAGGAAAGATTCGGTTTCAAAAAGGATTTGTGCAAAATTTATCCGACCGTTCATCTTCCGGATATCTTCAAGTTCAATTAATTCTTAAGTCAACAGGTCTCTCTTTTTCCTAATCCGAATGAACGAACCGTTAACTGGCGGAAGACGGAAAACGAGAGAGGATTCCGCTGCGTTTCTTTATTTATTTATTTATCACTAACATTATATATGAACATTATCGCAATCAAGGACTCGTATCGCGGGCAAGTCGAAAGTCAGAATACAGAAAATACGGAGCCAGTCGCGCGTATACGCAGTCATTGTCACACATCGATAAACTGCAAGATGCATTGGTGATCACGAAACGTGTATATACATGCAACACGAATGACAATTGCATTACAATCAAAGTCCTAATGAACGGTGCGAGAGATAATCGAGTATAGCCGCCCTCCTCCGAGCATCACGCACACAATTACGTTGTCATAAACGCTCACGTTGAAAGCCGCGTGTTAAAGTTACTTTGTGACCCAGTTTCGCCAACGAACGATCGAACGTACCCCCCCTCCCCCCCACCCCCTCATGTCGTTCACGTCTCGCCTATTTCTCAACAACACAACACGGTGCAACACTTCCCCGCGTTCGCGTGGCAAATTCAACAGTTATTAACAGGTTGGACCCGGGTGACGAGGCGCCTGGGTCGCGCCGACTTCTATCTGGTCAGTGCTGAACTTTGACTGGCGCGTTCCAGCTTCTCGAAGTGCTTCCGGGCGTTGCGTATGTTGATCAGCGTCGCCGCGGATGCTGGATCGGAGGATCACAAGAGGTTTGAGTATCCTTCATAGGCGCGTCTATGCATACTCGTGGGAAATATTCGGAATACTCACGTATAGTCGGATCGGACATGATAACCATCACGTAGGTGTTCGAGGTGAATATGTCGATGAAGGCCGCGAAATTGGTGTTTCTGACTTCCATGCTTTGAAACTGCGCCGCTAATTTACTGCGGGAATAAGAAACGGTATTGATGACTGCTCATGTCTCGCATATTTCCTCCGCCCCGTGCGTTTACCTGCAACTCAGCTTGAACTGCTTTATTATGTTGGAGACCTTCTCGAAGCGGTGCACGTCCCTGTGGAATTGCCGCTGGCAGTGGCTTATTACCAGGAAGGTCGCCCTCTCGAACAGGAGAACTTCATCGGCATCGATGATGTTGGCGAATTGATTCAGGCTCTGCTCGAGTTCCTTCACGTTGGGGATCAGCATGTATACGATGGAGGACCACGCTCTGTAATAATGATAATATCGTTGATACCTGACGCGGGGAGCGGAATGTCGGAAGTGTGCACACACTCGCCTGTATAATGTTTCGTCCCATATGCTGGTTCTGAAGCAGGTACATTCCAGAGGCAGGCTCAGTCTTTTCAGATCCTCCTCCCTCTCCCTGAATATAAAATCGCGCTGGTCTTCCTGCACGAGGTCCATCTTGTGAACGAGACAGAAGATCTTCGCCTCCGGGCTGTTCTGCAGAATGGCCTCCAAACAGCTCTGATAATAATGCATGTCCTTGTCCAGCTCCCTCGATTCCACATCGAAAACGTAAATTAACACCTCGACGTTCCTGAATATGTTATCCCGCTGCGACGCGAAGTAATTCTCCATGAATGCTTCCTGGCCGCCGCAATCCCACAGGTTCAACACCAAATTGCCGAGGAAGCGAACGTGGGAATGTTCCACGTCGACTGTAACAAATTGCGTCCTACGTATTATTATCACGTTTAACATTGTATTGTGTTATCGTATTGTTGAGCTCTATAGGAACATGCAGTTGTCACGGTATATAGTAAATGAAAAGAATGATTGTATTTTAACATCAAGCTAACCCATCTTTTCGTGTGAATTTAATTCTCTCACTTACTTATTCATTGTTAATATAGCTTACTTGTCGCCCCCAGACGATGAGTATCTCGAGCGATGTAATTTGCAAATATAATGCTTCGCATACTTGTCTTGCCCGACCCGCTCTTTCCCATTAACAGGACCTTTAAAATAACGCATAATTACACACATGGAGTTTGTATACAGTGAAAAGTATCCGGAAATAAAATGGAAAAAATACCAAATTCTTTATAAGATACAAATGTAAACGGGGAAAGATAAGAAAGCCCATGCTGCATCCGCTCGATAAAAAGTATAAGATAAGATACAAAGGAAAATGTTTCAAAATATACAAAATATAACATACATATATATATATTATAATATACATACATACATATATATATTATTAATATAATATACTATAACATATTATAACATACATACATATATTAATATAACATACATATGTGTATATATATATATATTTCTCGCTACCTTTTTCTTCATCTTGAATAATGTTCTCTTCCCACAGTGTTCGGCAGAAGAAGAAAAGCACCTCGACGGGGCACTGGTTCACCGTTATCAGCTGTTCCGCCTCAGAGCAAGGGTCGCGCGCACGGCAATACGCTGGACTCGCACCACACGATCCGTCTGTCACGGACTATCAAGCACACACCCGATGTGTTCGTTACATGTCACATACCGTTTCGAGGTTATTCGACCAATAATCAAACGCACAAGGGAAACGTATCAGGTACGTGCTACTGAGTACGCTCCATTTCGGACAGGATCGCAGAGTATCGAGAAAATGAAGCTGACGTCAAGATTAAGCGGCTGAGCCCTTCGGATCGAAACTCAGAAGAACAGTGTTATTCCTGCTCGCATTTTTTGCCTCATAGGGATGCGGACTGCTCGTGTTGATCTCAGCCTGCCCGACTGTGCTCTTGGACCGCTTATCTTCTTCTTCCTCTTCTTCTCGGCTGTAATAATTGTGACGCACACTCCCTGATATGTAGGATTCACAACGCGAACTTAGCTTCGATGAGTAACGTGAAACGGTGTTTACGAGCGAACGTGCGCGACGTAACACAATTTGACTCAAAACACCCGTCATTCATACTTTAGGCCTGATTTCACAGCCGCATTAAACTTGGTCCGTTCTTTATAGCTGCGCTGCTGAATGTATACAGTGCGGCAAGTTGAAGCGAGAAAACATGTAACTCGTCTCACTTCAACCTGTCCTGCCGTCGTTCGTCGGCGCAACTGAAAGGAACAGACCGTGTGAAGCGCGCACGGTATGAATCCACACGGTCCGTTCCCTTCGGCTGCACCAGTGCTCGGCGGTGCAGCTAAAAAGAACAGACCGGCGATCAAGCGGCAGGCATTGACACACACTTGAGTGTTCCGTGTCGCGCATCTACGTTGCACACAAGCTCTCCGACCGAATCGGTGTGTCACGTGAAGATCTCTCATGTGATCCTCCCTGATCCCGACGGTCCCGACGATTTCGCACGGCTTCGCACGTTCCTCGGCTTCCTCGGCCCGCGAGTTTCGACAGGTCACAAGCGGACGATCGGGAAGGAAGAAAGATGGCAGCGGCCATCATACCTGTATTGGCTTTCACGATCATTTGGGGCATCGTGGGAATAGGATTGCCATTCTTCATTCCTAAGGGGCCGAACCGCGGGTAAACAGATCAACGTCCTTGTTCGTTCATCCTCTGTAACGGTGTTCGCTACCGTGCTCGATTGAAGTTAACGCACACTCGGTCAGCCTTACGTCAAACGTCATTCCGTCACGTAAGGCGATGATTCTCTCTCCTGAAAAGCGCGATATTCCGAGTCGGTCGGAAGTTGCACCGAACTCGGGGTGAACTTTGAGGACAAGTCACTGTCAAATCGTCCACCCATCAGTCGCATGTTTTTTTTAAGTATACTGACGTGTTTCCAGGATACTTCAAGTGATACTGGTGATGACAGCTTTCACATGCTGGTTGTTGTAAGTACAGTGTGTCCGCACGTTTCTACTGCTCGGTTTGAAACTTGGTTTATATGAAACAGTAGTCCGCAATGAAGAGTGGGAGTATGTTTATAAGAAGTTAACCGATCGCAGGTGATTATTCTCCTTATTTCTGAATGTGATCGATCAACTTCTTATTCTTACGCTTGCATACTTGAACATACTTCTATTGCCTATTGTAGACTATGCTTGAGATACGTAGATCTGGATTCAGAGGTAGATCAGAATATTCCGGTTGAATCAGACGACACGCGTGACATTATATTTACGACTGCGATTCCGTTTGGAAAGTTCGCGTCTTTCAAATCCGACGTGAAACAAGTTTCGAGTAACGACTGGTGATACTAGTTTGCTGTCACCGGTAATTCGCACACTGGTCTGTCAACAAGACAATTTTATGTGCAGTTGGCTGTGCTGCTACATGGCGCAGATGAATCCATTAATCGGGCCCAAACTGGACGGCGCAACAATACGGATTATGGCACGAGAATGGGTAATGTCAACAATTATTGACAGCTATGCCTATTTTGTAATCATACTGTCTGCTATTTACCGCATATCAGTTTTCTCATTATTATCATTATCTTGGTATGAGGATAACGCAATTGAGGTAGATAATAATTTACCTTTACAGGTATGATTTTTTTCAGCGAATGCGAGTATGTAAAATGTGAATGATGTGGAAATTTGTTGCAGGGTAACGGCATCAAGGAAGGATAACCAGATATCGTAGCCATGGAAGCATTTAATTTTAAATATGTATACATCCATTCTCTCTCTGACATGTGTGTACGCGTAATTAATGTTTTTGATTAAGCTATATAGTTCGAGAGAAAAGAAGAAAGGAAATGTCGGTACATTGATAATTTGTATGATAAGAGCGTATATAATCTGAACTCTATCTCCACGAACCATGATTCTTCAAAGCAACTATATACTAAACAACTTGCGTACAAAACGTTTGTCAACATTCGAGATGCTCGCATATCAATGTAATAATTACTTTTAGCTTTGTTGTGTTACATGCGCATATGTTATGTATAAAGTAATATTTATTAATGTACTACGTCACATACGGTATGGTAATAATAATATCATATTATTATACATATAATAATTATTATTGTGATGCTATGTTGTTACATAGTGTCATTTCATTTCGTTTGATATAATAGAGTCCAGAAGAGAACATCCTTTATATAATTGTTATCCATTTCTGTAACTGTGGAATATTGTTGAAATAAAAAGCATATTAGCAACCAAGAAGCACGCGAATCAGGTTTGCTCTTTTCACTTCAACATTACGAGAAATATCAAATTCTGCGCTACGAGTTTTCGCATCAGCTGTTCAGGCTGTACTGTTTCCAGTATTCACCGCCAACGGCTGAAGGTCTACAGTATACGTGACACGAACTGTAGACTCAGCGCTGCGAGCGAATTTTAGAACACAGCCTGAGGCTCCCCCTCTCTCCCTCCCACTCACTCGTTCTCCCTCTCTCTCTCTCTCTCTCTCTCTCTCTTTCTATACGCGCAAACGTCAATCGCGAGAAGCAATAATAATGGAGGCGTGTAATGCTGTTGAGCGCGAAGTGGACAAAGTTCTTTCGAAATTCGGTGCTATTAACGAACATGCGGAAACGGTGCTGTGCGATCTGATAAGTCACATCGAGTCTCTCAAGAGAGATTTGGAGGCAGGTGAGAGACACGTCGGCGGCAGGTATCCGAGAGATCCTTTGTGCGACACTTTTGTCCTTATGTCAGTAGAGCCACTGAGATCGTTCAGCGGCCGAATCTTGCCGATTCGCGAAGCTCCCGACCTCCGATCGTCAATGGATTAAGTTTATCTCTCGGTGGAACGAAATTTCTTCATTCGCGTGCGCGCCCGTAGCGTGTTGCGTTCGCTCGAAGGATTCCTAACCTCTCCAAACAGAGCCCATGGATTGCCCGTTATTTACCTCGCTCCCTCCATGTTTTCGTCGCGCGTTAAGCCAGCGCGACTCGATGCGGGAGAAATCATTCGCGATGAATCCCGACGGATAATTCATTTCGACTCGTACAAGTGTGTCGTTCATTTGCAGCACCGCCCGGAAATGAAGTGACACCCGAGCAGGTGCAAGTACTGAAGCAAGCGATGACGAAAGTACGCGATACTGTGATAAAGTTGGCAACGGACCACCGCGACTTGCACAGCACAGTCTCCAAAGTGGGCAAGGCGATAGACAGGAATTTCATCGCCGATTTCGCCAGCACCAGCAGAGAAGATGTATTCTGCGGACCGGAGAAGTCTCATCTTCTGAATCAAGTAATCTGCCAACACTTTTATCGCCAGGGGATGTTAGATATCGCCGATGAATTAGCAGCGGTGAGTCTCTCTCTCTTACCATAATTTACATGCCGGATTTGCGTGTCAATATGCGTGTACACACGTGGAAGGAATGGTTGGTGACACTTTTTCCTTCACGAGTTTCGCAGCATCCCGTGTACAGTAGAACGATTTGTTCCTCGGTCGTTGCTAGAAGATACGTCTTCTTGTTACAAGATGCGTGTCGAAACTCACCGAGAGAAAGTTTCGCAGTTATTTCCCCCATGAGTGTGTCATCTGATGCAAGATTGTGAGTGATTTATTCGAGTGCGTCGAAGTGCTTTTATAGGCTGAGTTTGACGCCATTGTTATATGGATTGTTTAAATGCTCCGGAATGTTTAAGGGTCTTAGCAGAATGGTTGGAGTTATCGGCTCGAGACAACGTTGTCTCAAAATGATCACCGTTCTGCTGAAGCCCTAACTGACCCTACCTCATATTAGATCAGTTTAATTGTACACGGTATTATAATCGGTAATATTCGTTCCAGGAAGCTGGAATCAAGACCGATGAAGGTAGGAAGGAACCGTTCACGGAACTAAATTTCATACTGGATTGCTTAAAACAGAGGAATCTCGAGCCGGCGTTAGAATGGGCGAAGAAACATAGGGAGGCACTGTTGGCGCAAGCAAGTATCTCCCGTTCACAGACACGTACGTGCAGTTATCCATCGGCATGCTGTCAATTTGTCGCATTCTGTTCCAGAGTTCTTCTCTCGAATTCAAGCTGCACCGATTACATTTTATAAGACTAGTTCAACAGGGTCCCTGTAAACAGACGGAGGCAATATTATACGCTCGTCAAAACCTCACACAATTCGTCGGTCGCCACGAGAAGGAGGTGCAGTCCTTAATGGGGACCCTGCTTTATTTACCACACGGGATCCAGTCGTCCCCCTACAGTCACTTGTTGGATCCAACCTTGTGGCTCGAGATACACGATGTTTTTACCAAGGAGGCGTGCATGTTACTAGGCTTAAGTGTTGACAGCCCGCTTTCCGTTTGGTACGCTTCCTTCGTCCTGAAATCAACCGTGATAATCTTGACCGTGACTGTAAAACGAAACATTGTTTGATTGCAGCATCAATGCAGGATGCACCGCGTTACCTGCCTTGTTAAATATCAAACAGGTGATGCAACAAAGACAAGTGACCGGCATTTGGAGCGGCAAAGACGAATTACCCGTAAGCTACGATATATTATGTACATCAACTTTCCACGAGAGAAGAAATATCGGCCGGCGGTGACCGTACAAAAATTAAATCCGTACAAAACTTACCTTCTTTAAGAAGAGCGAAGTGAAACGGTGATAAAAAGCTTCAAGTTCACGCGCCCCGCACAATTAACGAGACCTAACGGAACTTAATATCATTTGAAAGCATTTCATTCCGTTATTATTTCATTTGTATTGTTTACTATAAGAACAATGATATCAAGAGGTTTTACGTGTAATGCTTATGTCTTATATATATATATGCAAATATATATGAATGTATACGTACTAATTGAATCGATGGTTGAAACTTTTATGAATGTTTCTCTGTGTTCAGATTGAAATAGACTTGGGTAAGCAGGGTCGTTATCATTCTGTCTTCGCCTGTCCCATTCTCAGACAACAAAGTACAGAAAGTAATCCACCGATGAAGCTGGTCTGCGGGCATGTTATATCACGCGACGCGTTAAACAAGCTGACCAGCGCGAATAAGTAAGTTTTCCATATGTGGCGAGATTCGAGTGCGTTAGCAGTGAAGTCACCTTTTAAAAGAAATCAATTTGTTTCAAGGTTGAAATGCCCCTACTGCCCCGTGGAGCAGAATCCCGAAGACGCGAGACTTATTTATTTTTAGGCTGTGATATATTATGTACATGTAAAAAGCTAGTTTTGCAGTTTCTTTGTAATGGATTATATATTAAAGGAAGAACAAACAATACACATAACGCAACATGCAATAACCGACAGATCGTAAAGTCTCCATACTCTATAACTTATCGCCAATAACTAGATCGTTCCAACGAACTTTCTCCGTTTGTTACAAATATCGAAAATTAATTCCATCTTTTCTACAAGACGCAGATATAAGACCGTTAACTCTCCGTATTAGCTTCACAGTCTTTTTCAGAAAATCAGTTCTCAGACGGATCGGAACGAAGGAGAAAAAAAAGAAGGAGGAACTGTGATAGCTTTAATATTTGTGAGGTAGACGTAACTGTGCAATTGTATCGTAGGTAGACAATTTATATTACTTTAGACTAAGATAAGAGACTTCAGCTTTCTATGCGATCGACAAGTTGAAAGCCATAAATATATGTGTAAGACGCCTAACAAATTTTGTTATGAGATTCTCTTCGTATAATTGTTCATTTCTCGTTTCAAGTGTATGTCGGCTTGGTTAAATGAAGATGATTTTATAAACATGTTTTTACATTTATTCGACATTACCCGCACCGTGATTTACGATGAATCTTATACAGCTACATCATTTAGGTACAGTATGCGATATACACCTATTATGAAATTGAACAAACATGTGACCATAGTAACCATATTATTCGCCCAACTCTGTGATTGGATCAAATTTGTCCGACATATAGGATTTTGCGGTGAAGCCGGAAGGATTCTATGAATAAATTGTCGTTCGCATTTAATGATTATTAAATCAACTCTTCTTATAATTTCAATTGACAAGCGAAATCCAGGTGGTCGACGTTCTCGCCATCTCCATTGTCGAAGGGACGCCGAATGTTCGACGAAGGGAAAAATGAAGCCGTTCGCGTTAAGAGGATCAATTCCACTGAAACGTTGCCGCGAATGGTCGGAAAGTTACACGTTGACAAGAATGCAAGTCGCGACGTCACCGATAAGTTAGCACACAAACTTGCACGGAATGTCAAGAGGACGGCTGCTATTCCGTCATACGACATCGACGGGATGTCCTCACAAGATCTGCAAGATTCTCTACGCAGAATCAAAGAGAGCCCGCGACAACCATTTTCATTCCTGGCGAATATCTACGAGATATTCAGCAGCGAGGATCAATCGGCGACGGAGACGACGGAAATCGACGTAAGCCGCCACGCGGAATTACGTTACAAATCGCGTACGAAATTTGCCGAATGTATCGTTAAATGAGAGATTTTGCAATTTCATGCTCGTTAAGATACTACTGGCTGATGTGGCAAAGCGCGTCGAATCGAGCCGAGCCTTATTGGAGAAAGCCAAATCTCGCGTCAATGAGATACGTCTTCGTGTCAAACGAGACACCGCGTTGCCACAATCGTCAGATATACACGAACGTGAGTATTAAAGTGGCCAAAATGTTCCACATATATATGAGATTTATCCTCGGTATTGACACATTGCCGACCGCTAAGAAATCTGTAAGACATACGCCTGGGACCGCACCGTTTTTTGGCAAACTTGCACGTTACTAAAATCGTCATAACATTTTTATTGATGAAGCAATGTTTGTCAAACTTTCAGAAATTGTAAAATAGGACGCATTTTAGGTATTATTGAAAAAAAATTATGTTTTTTAATAATTATCATAACTTTTTTTACTTGAAAATAAATTTTTACGAATTTTTTAAAAATCGTAAAATAGGATGCATTTCAGGTATTATTAAAAAAATTGTTTTTTATAATTATCATAACATTTTCATTTAAAAATCAATTTTAAACCAAAGTTCCTAGTACTTTTTTGACACATTGTTGACCGGCGATTTTACTTAGAATTTATCTCATGTCATCGGCTATTATTTCGTAATTGGATGTGGAAGTGAAACAATATAAATAAATTTCAATAAATTTTATTTAATGTTTAACTTTCAAAATTTCTTTTTGGTATGATAAACGGTGTAGCAATCACCTACGTGTAATGGTACACAACAGGTTTTGCAAATGTATCTTGCATCGATCACGAGTTTACTCGTGGCCGGTCGGCAACGTTTGAGCAGGAAGACACGAGTTAACTCGTGACCGGTCAACAATGTGTTAATATATAATCCGTTAAATTTGTTCGTGAAATAATTCCGATTTTCTTTATTATTTCAGAAGATGCTGGCAAACGCTAGCTCGAAAAGCAGACCGTATCGATCTTACAAATGCGAGGACGAAATGAAAAATTGAAATCAGTGACTCTCGAAGCAACAGCTTTTTTTATTCGTTTTATAGATTCGACGAGAGTTTGTATCACGCGAATAATAAAAATTTCTTCATGACACTCGTCATGCTTACAAGCTTACACATTATGTAAGTACAATCGTTCTTTCTTCTTTCAATGCCGAATAAAAGGTCTCGCTTCTTTTGCGCGCATGTAAGATACATTTCCTGTCGGATATGGGCGCACGGAGAATTAGGTTTGATTGGGTTTAATTATTGCCGGGGCGAGATCTGAGTGCTCTCTCGGTCAAGAACTCCATCCGTCACTGTAGCTTATCCGACCACAGAGGGGAGGATCATCTATCTGATTAAAACGAAGGATATAAAGCCTGTAAAATCGAGATTGATACGAGGAAAAATGGTCCCGTACAGTGGAACGTTTATTTCGCAACCGTTGGAAGTTTCTCGAGCTGAGATCGTATCGATTCTTTCAGATCCAGAGGAATAATCCAGTCTCCTCGGGAAAATATATAACGCGGTGATACAACAAATGTAACATAATATTCTTTCACTTGAACAGAACAAAAACTCGCCCACGAGAAGCTACAAATTTAGGAAAACGTACGCGCGTGTATTCTCTCATCTGGGAATGTTTTCTTTCGCGATCAGTGTAAAAATAAGTTGGTAAGTAAATACGTTAATAATACCTACGAGATTGGTTTTTTCTCTTTTTCAGATATTTTTCTCTCCCGGTTGTCCTCCCAGATATTTGTTCGCCCCTACGGGAAAGCCCCCTACGTCGCGTCCTCTCGTTTCAGCCAGGCGGAGAAAATCTCCGGCGACATGTTGACCTCATTGTCGACCCTGGCGAGTCTGGGACGCCAGTTATTCTGCTCGAAATTCGCCTCGGCGATCTTCGATTGCTCGCCGTCGGCCTGATCGTGCCGGCTCGAGTCACCGCGATCCTTCTCGCTCACCGACCATTGCGACGCGATCTCCTTGAAGGACTGCAGGTAGCTGGCGCTCTCGCGTATCTTCTCCAATTCCTCATTGCAAAGTCGCTCGACTTCCAGCAGCTTCTGCTTGTAGGCGTCGACGAGCGCGCGTTTGTACGCGTTGTAGCGCCGTTCCGCTTGCTCCAGGGAACACGGGTCCTGATACTTGGCGAGGTTCTTCTCGTACTCGAGTATCGCGAGCTCCCTGACGCTCTGCTCGGACGTGACATCCACAGTTTTACCTGCGCGATCGCCACCAGATGGACAAGATCAGACGCACATCGTTCGATCGTACCTTTTCGACTACTCTGTTAACATTAACACTATTGACTGCTACGACGATTACGAGCGATATTATCAACAGTGTCTCATTCATGCGTTTCAATACATTAAAAATTTTTTAAACTATAATTATATATATACGATATGATCCAGAAATAAGGTTCCCATCAATTTAACAAATAGACAACATTGTTTATTCTCATTTGTAGAAAAATAGAGCAAAGTTTCATCTTTCCAACGACGTAAATTTCTATGAGAATAAACAGTGTTGTCTATTTGTAAAATTGATGGGAACCTTATTTCTGGATGAACCCTCGTATGTACACGTAGAGTTGAATATTTAAAAAATATACAATATTAAAATAATATGAAATAATATTATTAAAATATTATTAGAATATTACGTCTGATAATATTACACTCTTATAAGGTTTCTACCGGGGATGATTGTTAATTAAACGATACAACGATAAACAGAATCGTTACTCAGATCACTCGAGAGCGGCGACTCGATGGCGTAAGCCGCGGCCGCGGCCCGCGCGGCTGCGGCCGCCTCCTCGAACGCGAAAGCGTCGCTTTGCTCGCGCAAAAACTGAAATTCCTCCTTCTCCTTCCGCCAAAGGGCTGTTTCCCGATTCAATTCTTCGCGAAGGTCCGTCATCTCTAATCGAAGTTGTTGAGTGCGCTCCTGAAGGACGGATCTGTGCCAGTGAATAGTGAATTTGTTTACCGAAGCAGGTGCAAATTTCAGAAAACCGTACGTCTCCGAAGCGTCTTTTAGGACCCCCGTTTCTTCGTCGCGAGCGAACGTGATTGATAACGTCGGAAGCGAGAAAATCTAGGTCGAAGATTCTCGCAGGACTGCGAAATATGTGAATCACGTCGTGTTGATGGATTTTTTGTTGAACTGACGTTAAATTGAGCGACGTTAAATCATAAGAAGAGATAGGCTAAAAAGGAAGGTTGCGTGTCGTGTAAATAATAAAATTGTTTATCGACCGTCGGAGTAAAGAGAAAAATATCCGGAAGATCGCAAGCGCCGTTACACGAGCGTGTCCTTCGATTTTGACGTATCTCACGGAAATTTTGAACGTACGTTTTCTCGCTTCCGACATCATCGGACAGGACGACCACGGAAAAGAGCTAAGGGTTGCAAGCGGCTCCGTGCCTTTGAAGACGCAATTTACGGCAATAATGTTATACTGTACGCCGGTTCTCTTTTGCAATCGACGGACGATTCAGCATCCGTCACGAGCCGGCTCGCCAGTTCCTCGATGTCGGCCGACAATCGCTCGGGTGTTTCCTCCTCCTCCTCGTCATCCGACGTGTCGGTGCAGCTCGTGGATACGTTCTCGAGATCGAGCGCGTCTCGCGTGCTCTCCTCGCGATACAACAGGTCGCGTTTCTCCGCGTAACACCTGAGAATCCCGCGGCTCGGCGACTCCAAATCCAGCGCGTCGTCGCTCAACGTGACGACGGGCGTGATTTTTGACGAAGAGACAGCCTCGTCTTCCATCGCCGCCGTTTCGCTCCCGTTTGCGAAAATGCGATCGAATGTCCACGCGAAGAGGAGGATCTCGCCGGCCAGATGGAATTCGTACTATCACTCGCGACAGATTGATCTCTCCGAGGCGAAATCTCGCGTTCTTGTTTTGTTCTCGGGAATTGAAGCGTTCGCGTGCCGACCGCGGTCGCAATGGCGATGACTTGAATCGAGCCCGATGAATCTCGGCTCTGTCAGGGATCGAATGCCGGAATTGTCGCGCGTAGTAATATTATAACGGTATCGTTTACACACCGATATATTTTAAAATTACAACGGTGTTATAAATATGTTTTTATGATACACAAAAATTCTGCTGTCGAACGTCCGAATCCGTCATCGTATCGAAATTTTGCATAATACCGGTATAATAAACGATATTTGTGGATTTCGATATGAAATGTTAGTATACCGATACACGTTACTGAATGTAAATACCACAAAACACGTTGGGTAATCAGCTTTTCCTGCCGAGCGCAGGACAATAAGCAGGATGCAAGCGGCGTGTGAGGAAAACGAAGGAGTCGGATCGATGTGAAGGAGACCCGTCGCAGTTGTATATTGCATAGCGTATATTTATCTATGTAACGTGGTAATAATTTTAGACAATGTAACAACAAATGATTTGCACATTTTAGTAATATTTATATCACTTCTGCTCGATAAATCTTCATCTTACGAATACACATAGTCGGTCGATTAACCTCAAGTGCTCGCGCGTGCTAAAAAGTTATACAGACACGTGTTAGCGGCACTGGATACCTTTCTAGTAAGGCAGATCCTGATACGTTAAATCCTCGGAGGCTGAGGATTTAATAATATAGAGATCTCGACGCGAGAGATCGGATTTTTCTTGCGAAAGAAAAAAAAAAACATATACGAAAACGAAAGAAAAATTGATCTTTACAATTGATCCTTACGACAGCGGGCGCGAGATACTTAAGAGTTAATCCGCCGTGCGTCGTGTGTACTAATTAATAATATAATATTGATCACGAGATTGCAACAAGTTATAATTTTATTTCATATATTCACAGCATCGATCGTTTTTAAGCACTTGCTTCGGGGTCACAAGTTGCGACAGAAGCGCAATATCGATACCGAGAGATCGACGTGATTGGGTCGCTCGTTTGAGGCTCGTATGTACACAAATGGGCCGAATCGCGAACTATGTTCAGAAACTGAGGATTCGTTTCCACCTTCACGATACGCACCCGCATCCCCCCTGCCTTCCCACGGGTTCTCACGGAGTTATTGCATGTCCGATTGTACGTGTCGTACTTAATTAAAGAGCGACCGCGAATTGTACGATCTAGAATTCCTGTAATTTCTTCGTCTATGTACAAAAGCCGGGCCCGAACGTGATGCGCGGCGGGAAATAATAATTCGTCGTCATCATAGCCTAACAGTTCTCGTCGTCTTCATCAAAGGTGTGTTATCAAGCCCGTTCCCGCAGCAGCGGTAAAGCTGGTTGTCCAACCACAGCCGACCAACCACCGTCTTACCGCTCCCTGCTATTGCGGAGCGGGGCTTTGCGATATTATATTAAAGGCATTTCTAAGCTTTCCCCTCTCTTCCTCTCCTTGTACTAAGAAGTCGATTAGAGTCTACCCGTGCTCGCGCGAACACGACGATTTAATATGTACAAGATATATATACCCGGGGGGAGAATTCCCCGGGTCAGTCATAAGCGCAAAGAGCGTGTCTAAAGGAAAATCTACATGGAGAGGACGAATCTCTCTCTCTCTCCCTCTCTCTACGTCGTTTGCACTTTATCGACGCGCGCATAGCGCGCGCGTTTTTACCCCGACGGCCTATATGTTCCGTGTGTGTGTGTGTGTGTGTGTGTGTGTGTGGAGCGTTCGATTCGCCGGACGAGAACGCCCGGGGTGTGGCTGAGGCGAGGACTCGGTGGGTGTCTCGACGGCGACGGGTGTCGGTTCTAAAAACCTAAACGTTTGAGATTCGTCCGCACTGTCTGACCGCTCAGCCGTGACTTGTCGCCCTGCCAGCTCTTGCTCTTGCTGCGGAATTGCCTCAAGTCCTCCTCGTGATCGGGATGCTTCATCGGTCTGTAGTCCTGCGGCGTGCAGAACTCCTTCTGCTCCTTGTAGAACCGCTCGTAACCGCCGTGCAATAGGTAGACCTCCGGATAGTGCAGCGCCGGGTAGTGTTCCTTGTTCCGCTGACGGTCCAGGCTGCGCAGTAGCCTGGAGAGATTCGGTCCGCGTTCGCACGAGAACTCGCAGTGGAATACGAGTATGTCGCGCTTGTCGGTGTCGGGCTGGATCTTGGGGGGTGCGACTGTGTTCGGGGGATCGAAGAGATGCCGCTCGATCAGGTCCTTGCTGTAGAGATTCATCGCCCCCTCGATGTGGCCCCCGTCGTACTCGTACGGATAACGGCAGTCGACGATCCTGCAGGAGCCGACACGGTCGTTGAATTCGCCGCGCAACAACGCCGCCAGCGTCGTCGGCGTGATGCACTTCAGGTCCTGGTGGTAGCCCGCGGCGAGCGGCAGTATGCAGGGCTTGCTGAAGTCGCCGGTGAGGTCGGAGTCGGTCACGCTGCGGAGCACCGCCGACTTTATGCTCGCCTCGGTCTCGGACATGCTCCTCTGCAGCGGCGCGCTCTTCTGGCTCCTCCTCGTCGTCGTCGGTGTCATCGTCGTCGCTTCGGACGTCGCCTTAAGGCAGAAGCTCTTCGACGCGCGGAACTTCTTCAGCCTGACGTCCGACCCCGGCGAGTCCAGCTCCGACGGCCGTTTGCAGCTGACGGACTGCGGCGACGACGTCGTCTCAACGCCGCGGAAGGTGGGCGTCCTGAGCGACGACACCGGCTTCATCTCGCTCGGGTCGAGCAGCATCGCCGTCGAAGAGGTCGCGCCGGGCGAACGGAACAGGCAGGTGCGCACCTTCGACAACGAGCGCGAGAAGACGTCTTGGTCGCACAGCGACAACGACCGTCTCAGTCGGTTCGTGACGGTGCGGGGGAACTCGGGGGTCGTCGACACGTCGTACTCCATCGTCGAGGCTCCTCCGACCAGGTCGCCGGACAGCAGCGACGTGATGCCGCTCGGCAGATGCGCCGTATCCTCCATCGTCTCCATGTCGATGAGCTCGGTGAAACCGTCGTCCACCAGGCTCTCGTATCCCGAGGACTGGCGCATGAAGGGCGAGCGCGCGGCCGCCCTCGGTTGCTGCGGCGACGAGCGCATCGGCGACTGCACCGGGCTGCGCGAGTCCACGGACATACGCCGCGGCGGCACACCGGACGGCTCCGCGAACTGAAACCCGTCGCACCGCCGTTTCTCCTCCCTGTTGTCGCTCGCCCCGTAACCGCTGTCCTGGCTGTTCGGGTCGGAATCCTCCAGAGGCCATCGTGTCTTCTTTACGCTCTTAAACAGAAGTTACGCCCGTGAGGAGGAGGACGCGCTGTGTCGCGGGCCGACGGAAACTTGTCGAACGTTAAGTCACACTTTTGTCGCAGTCTTACGAACTTGAGCCGGCTAAATACATAAAGGCTGCTTTTTTTGCCTTGCGCCCTCTCTCGTTGTGTATCAGCGTATCGTAAAAACGCGGATATAGTCTTGCTTCTATGTTAGAAAATTAGTCTTGAATTGATGCTAATTTCTCTTCTGCGCAGTGGCTTACTTAGTTAGAGAGAAAACCGTAATGACCGATTCTTAAAGGGAAATAGATGTTTCCGGCAATTGTTATCACAGGGGCGAATCACGAAGGCAGACCGAAGAGAAGGAAACACGAGAAGAGCGCAGCACGAATCATTCCTTCCTTCTCCTATTGCCCGTGTATCCGCGCGCGGTGACCTCTCTCTCATATACCTGTTGTGGTGCGCACGCCGATTATAACACAAGATCATCTATGGGACCTACACACCTTTTAATGCCGGTTCCGAACGGCGAATTTTTACAGGCATTCATATGGCGAAGATACTCTCTCGGTAGGTTGCCACTCTTTCCGAGAGGAAACGAGCGTAAAAAAATATCGTGATTTCCAAATCAGGATCGAACCGGGGACCGCTGGCACGAAAGACTAGCACGCTGTCTGCTATGCCACACTCGCGCTCGAATCACGGGTACGTAATTATTGTAGAGAGAGAAGTGGGAGAGAGGAAACAAACGCGGCAGGTTACCGTCGATCAGGGGTCACCAGCGGTCAGCCGGACGCGCAAGGTGTCACGCATGTATTATGAAAAATCCGAGAGCGACGTGAACGGAATGCGAGGAGATTACAATTTTCCCGGCGCGGTGAAACGCGTCTCGCGGAAGCCGCGCTATCTGCGATCGAGCGATGCAAATCGAGAGACGGCTTTCGAGCCGTTCGAGCCTCGATACGTCGCCCCGTGATAATAAAGAGACAGCTGTGCTCGGTCGCGAGTACAATGTCCGTTCGAAGTATTGAATATGCATGGAAAATCCCGATCTCGCGATATCACGGATATCCGTAGTAGGCGCGCAGTGCCCAACGCCGCGATAGAATCTGTCGTCATCGCGACACCGGTAACTTATAATACCTTAATGCGAGCTTCGGAAGCAACGTCTCGTCGTTAAATAGCTTTTCACTGTGCGTCGTGAGAAAATGTCGTTAAATGGAGTTAAATTACGTTACGTTTTACATTATCCCCGAGCGAATATGTTCCTCTCGTTCGTCAAGGTTTCTTTTAAGCATTTTATGGTAACTTAATAATCTTTCTTGGTGAAAGACAAAAATTATTCTATCGTTATTCTAATGTCATTAACAGGAAATCAGCGTCGAAATTGAAAATTTAAATGGGGATCTTCGTTCGAATGAGAAAAAAGTAAATATTTTGCAAACGCAATTTTGAACATAATGTTTTACGAAAAGTACGTAATACACAGGGCGAGTCGCTTTAAATCGCCATCTAAAGTAACTTAATAAATATCGATTTCACAGAAAAATTTCTTAGACGACAAGAACACAGCTCCTTCATCAAAATCATTTAACTGTCGTCTGAAGATTTCTTCTGCAAAACCGATACTTATTACATCATTTTAAATAACAATCCGAAGTGACTCATTCTGTATTACAAAATGAACTCATTTCTTGTATTACAAAATGAACTCGTATGAAGCGTCCGGTGTACGCGGTAATAATCTCATTAAGGAAATTTCCCGGAAACTTAAAATACCCAGTAAAAACAGATATCTCGAGTAAGATAAAATCAACGAAACAAAATGTATCTGCGTAAAACTGAATCTCTCCTGAAGTCGCGAGAAAAAAAACGCGCTCACCCTCTGTGGACTGAATGACTGGTAGTTGCAGAGGGCGCTGTCGTTCTCCTTGTTGTCGTACTTATCCAACATCGAGTTCCTACACCGAGACTGTACCCAGTCGGAGCACAGCAGTAGCTTCGCACTCTGCACGCCCTCGTTTCTGCTTGGAACGCATGAGAGCATCTGGTGCATACTGGAAGAAAACGAACGGTAGAATTAAAACCAGAGNGAGGGGGGGGGGTGGGGCGCTGTACAGAGACGACGAGATCGACGTCGCCGCACGTGTTCTCGTTTTCGCGCGAACTTGTCAGACGTGACGCACGACTTAACCTCAAGAGCATTAACTACGATCAACGAGGAAGAGAGACAGACCGAGAGAAAGAGAAGAGAAATCAGAATGATGCGAAATACCGTTGGCAATGAACGGGCGACAATTCGGGATATCTCGGGGGACGAGATATCCCGTGATACCTTCTCTCCCGGGCTCTTCGTTAACCCCGTGGCCCTCGCGAATATCCGCGGCGCACGACTCGCACAGACCGAAGAAATTCAGCACTAACATTTGTCACGATGCAAAATGGTGGGGACCTCCGTGGGGACCGGTCGTTTCTCGAAAGGAAGGTCTGTATCCCAGTTGCGTCACTCGGGATCTAATGAACGATCGAGTGCCCCGTGAGAATCACGGCGTCACCGCGACAGCCCGGTCCCGCGCTGCCGTCCCGCGCTTGCTGTTGGCGCGCGATCAGCGCTTTGACGCGAAACGGGGGGTGATCTCACTGCGCATGCGGCCCGCGTGGCGCTGATCCGGCGCGAAGTGACCGCCGGCGGCGCCGGCGGACCGACATCGCGCCAATTCGGTAATTCTCGACGACACAACGTGAGTATTTTCCATCTAATGACGCGAGCGTCATCCTGTCCTCGTTCCACGCTCAATGAGCAACGAGGACGGCACGATGCTCGTGTCGATTAAATGGCAAGCATCCAACTCGTTAAGCGTAATCTGCAATGGGCAGTAGGATATATTTATGAGAAGTGAGGATAAGAAATGGACTAATTCGTACGTCCGAATGTAAGGTGAATAATCGGCTGTGATCGGTGGATTTCTTACTCTTACTTTTTGTAAACATAGATCTACTGACCCATCGTAGACCACGTTTTACGTGTCGTCGCACGACCACCGCGCGTTCTATCTGTGCAATAATGTCCGTCTTCAACACTTCGACACAGTGCTATATCGTAACGAGGCAAGAGATAAGAACTGGAGATCGAACTGTAATTCGCGTCGGTGAAATCGACCGGTATATTATAGAACCTTCAAGAATTACAGCCTCAGAGCCTCGCAGAATGGCTGACTTATATTTTTAGACAATGCTTCGTACTCTAAATCTTTATGTGAAAATTATATATTTTTTTTCCACTTTCTTTATTATACAGCAGCTTTTGCTTCGTCAATCACAAGCGGTTTTTTTTTATTTTAGCACCCCAAAGACAGGTTGGGAGCTTACTCCAGCGAGTGAAAATATTGCCATTCTAAGGATTCACACCGAGAAACGTGGAGAATAACTGTCTTGGATTTGAAGTCTCGAAGCTAAAGAGTTCTATTTGCGATCGACGAGAAAAACTGCTGTACAACGGAAGAAAGTAAAAGAATAGATACAATATGTAGAATATATAGAATAGATGGAAGAAGTAGATAGATAAAGATAGAAGTAGATAAGAAAAAAGTAACATAGATAAAGATTTAGGGTATAAAACATTGTCTTGAAATTGCAAGTCGGTCATTCTGCTCGAACTCCCTTCAGAATTGGTTCGGTCGGCACATTCCGGACTAATTTTGCGAGACTCGTCGCTTACGTCACACACGGGCCGCCAGTGTTCGGTCGTAATAACACGCGTAACGAGAGCGTGAGCGCGATCCTGTCAGTCATCGGAACACGATTGAGATTCCCTAGCTGTATCTCACAGAATACACGAATACACACTGTACACACTGCGCGGGATCGCGAATCCTACATCGTCGGCACATTCCGTTCGCGCCTCCGATCTACCTCGCCGATGACGAACGCGCGAAATCCGCGCGATCTGAAGCGAGTCAGAGGGCGGGCGGGTTGATGCATACCTACGGTACCAGTTCACAACGGACTTGTCACAGTTCGTTACATCCGTTGCAACGGAAGCATGGAAATGCTTGCATGGAACCATGTTTTTTTTTTTGGGGGGGGGTTTCAGATCACACCGGGCGCATTCACGGCGGAACAACACGGCGAGGCGCACTTTGCGAGAAGAGGGTCGAAAAGAGAGAGGTCTCCCTTTTCGCGCTTTTTCTTTTCTTCTCTCCTAACGGAAGACACGTGGACACTGATGACCGGGCGGGGAAGGATCCGATGAGCGAAACGAACAGACGACGGAACTGCCTAACGCGCCGGTCGAACGCCGAATGCTGGCGCGCACTGATGACCTTTACTTTTATACAGCGAGCGGGGAACTGGTGGGGACCGGCTGCGACCAATGGACGGCCGCGAAGGGCCCGCCTAAACCGTAGGACGCACCGGCAGAGGAGAGAGAGAGAGAGAGAGAGAACGTACGGTAACCTCTTTACAGGACGACCGCTGTGGGGGGCCGTGTGCGGAGCCCGTATGCACTGTTGAATTTCCGTGCGCAAGTGCACATATGCGCGTCCTCGCGCACACATGTGCACTACGGTGGATTCGATCCTCGTTGATCGCTCACCCTCGTTCTCTGTCCCTCCTCCCCCCATGTTGCCCCTACCCGAGTTGTCTCACGTAGGTCCTTTTTTCCCGTGCGAAAGGGTACCGGCTCTCTCGATATGTCTATCTATCTCTCTCTCTCTCTCTCGAGTACCGGACCTTAATTGACCTCACGTCTTTAATCCGAGATTCGACTGTGCCTTGTTATTCGTTACAGCGACGTATTCGTTACATCGCGCGGCGATGGTGCGCACTCTCGGTACTGTCAATTGCACTCGGTGTTAACTCCAAGCCGGGGATTCCGGACTGTTCCGTCACGGAATCAACATCCTTCTGCCGAAAGTTGCCGAAGTATCTGGAATCGCGCGCGTAGTAAATCTCCTTTCATTGCTCGACCGCACATTCCGCAAATTGACTTCTGCGACACTTTCGTTGAAGGTAAATGTACTTCGAGCTGGTACCCCGTATGTGAAAGCTGTATTGGTGAATTGTAAAAAAGTAGGAGGAAAGTAACAAAAAGTAGGTAAAAAAGTAGGAGGAAGATAACAAAAAGTAGGTAAAAAAGTAGAAGGAAAAGTAGAAAGGGAAGAATGTTCAAGCTACCTATAACATGCACACACACACACACACACATGTATATGCAATGCGTGTACATAATGCGGAGCAATTAAGCAGACAGAAACAAATGCGCGGAAAAGTAACATGGGCGGGCCCAGGTAGCCTCGATCTGCCTAGGGCGTTTCACGTTAATAAAAAGGAACGGAGATCCCACACGGGTCGCCTTTTCGTTTCCACCGTTTTCAACTTCGCCGAGCGCGCGTGTTCCTTGTTGCGGGATCAGAGGATCTCGGAAGAGATGCAACGCGACAGGTATGCCGACGGGCCCGTTTTTTCCATCCGCCGAATCACAATGCTTCACCTGATCATTCGGGCCACCCTCACATTCTTCGAGGATTTTCACACATAGGCAGGTATACGTATATATGTGTGTATGTACCGTGGAGGGCCTGTGGAGGACCGTGGAGACCTCGCGCATTCACCTTTCGCCGTGTTTCCGTGTGTACACACACGCCGCTCAAGCAGAGAGAGAGAGAAGCGCTTCTCCTCTCACAAAAATGAGCACATGTGGATTTTCGCCGAAAGACGTCGATGATGAATGACGGGCGAGTCCTCCGTCCGAGTTACGTCGCTATTTAGACACTATTTGTCGGATTTGTAACGTCATTGAGACGCGATCCTCGAAGCGATGGGTTCGTCGTCGCGATGGGACTCGTCATCCGCCACACGCGACGCTGCGCCACGGACCAACGTCTGAATGAAGCACAACCCCAGACAGCACAATATCCAAAATCGGGACGTAAGATGTCTTTAAGACACATTCTAAGACCGTAAGAAATATTATAGACGTTCTTGAGACGTCTCAAAAATGTTTTATGTAAATTAACTCGACACGGAACTTCCCTTTCTGACCTCTTTCCTCATGATTTTGTTAGTCTCACGACCGTTCATTGATTGTTCAAATAAAAGAGAAGGATCCGTCTAATTTTACAAATGCGTCTGAACCGACCACAAATGCCATTTTGCGGATAAATCTCTTTACTTAAACGTATGACGCAAGAATTCTCGCCGTTTACTCGCTTCCGACGTCATCAGGCAAGGATGATCGCAGCGAGTGGTACGCTTGATAAAAGATATATACGAATATAGATTGAATTAAGAAAAAAATCGGATAAAAAATTAAGGAAGATTAAATGAAAAATTACTGAAGTCGAGAATTTCTACGGTGTACAGGACTCTTATATTGTGTCCGGAAACTTGTCGAGAAATGGGGTCTCCCGATTCGACCTTTCCCGGGAGCAGCCTCGCGAAAGGGTTGAAGAAGAGAGAAAGAGAGAAAGCGTAA
Organism: Dinoponera quadriceps; assembly: GCF_001313825.1. Classification (NCBI taxonomy): domain Eukaryota; kingdom Metazoa; phylum Arthropoda; class Insecta; order Hymenoptera; family Formicidae; genus Dinoponera; species Dinoponera quadriceps. Next base: position 1,071,963 of record NW_014556795.1, on the reverse strand, counting down.
GAGAGTACGCGAAAACGCGAAGAACCGATCGCCCGGCCGACGTTCCCCGAGTCCCTCGCCTCCCCGGAGCCTCGGCGTAGCGCCGGCGTAGAATCCAACGTACTTATTGACTTATATCCTTGGGACGGGATCAGCTGTCGTCGTTTGACTTTATCGCCATACCACCACCACCACGTGAGCCTCCTTTGAGGTAGTAGCGCGAGGGGTGGTTTCTTCGCACGTGTGATTGTTCCAGGTCCGCGCAAGAGAAAGAAGGGGGAGGGGGGAGGCGCATACTCCTACAATGCCCCGTGGTCCGGGCCGCGGAAGGAAGGAAGGAGGGAAGGAAAGCCAAAATACCCCCCATCGCAGACCTAGACGGTGGACATGCAACGACGACGACGACGATGACGCGGTATGCGTTGCGCGAGTGAACGTTCGCGCGTCGCCGGCGCATGGGGGTAGCTCAGCTGCTTTCTGCCGTGAAACCAGCGAATCGGGGGTCGCGGACCCCCTTGCGGACAGCTGCGAGATCGTACACCTTCGACGCTCCCCCCCATCGGCGTGCGCCCATCCCCTCCCCCCGTAGTTACTTCGCGGAACCCGCCGGGCCTCCGCGCAATTTAATGTATGACGCACGGAGCGACAGCTTTTTTTTCTCGAATCGCGAGAGGAACGCGCCGCCTCGATCTATGGATCGCGTTTCGCGACCCCGTGGGACGTCCTTCGAGATTTCGAAATGAGACGTCATTTGATACTCGATCGGGATTCCTCGCAGTGAAACGTCACTCGGGAAGTATGAGTGACCAGCCGAGTCACCCGAATTCGAGTGATTTTTCATTGATAGACGGAAGAAAAGGGCTGGAATCGAGTAAACGTGACTAACCTGTTTCTCAGCCTCTTGAATCAAGCAATATTTTCATCAATTTAAGTATATTTTAGTAATTTGTACCAAATACTTCAATACAGGAATATCTTGATTTGTAATCGAGTAAGCGCAATTACTTGTTTCTCAGCCTCTGAAATCAAGTATTTCATGTATCATTTAAATCATAATCCTTTTATCAATTTAAGTATATTTTAATAGCTTGCAGTAAATACTTAAACGCAGTAATACCTTAATTTGTAAATATCTTCATTTATAAATTACCGAATACAAGTATAATAAGATTCTAAATTTAAGGCTCCCGATTAAACTCCGCTGTAACCGTTTTCGTTCGTCGACGACGGAAGGGAGGAAACGTCAATTTAGTTGAATAATCTGGAAAAATCTATAACCAGTACGTAAAATGCGAAAAGTACGAAAAAAAAAAAGAGAAACGGAAAAATCCGAAACGTCGATTGTTTCCCTAGTAACGTGCGTCCCATCATATGTACGTTTATCGGTGTATATGATATAATCAGAAACATATGGTCACACATCAGGCAGTCCCAGTCAAAAGTATTGCACGTCAAAGCGTGAGAAGCGATTATTGCTTCATACGCTTTCTTAAACATAATTAAATCGGTAAATCGGTTGATACTTTCCTAAGTTACAGTGTCAAAGTTGTATATCATAGATCACGTTTCGAAACGTTCAGCAGAGATTCCCCCAGCTTCTCCGTGTTGTATTAATTACCTTTCTAACAATATCGTCGCGGGTCGATTACCTCAGATGTTCTTAACGCGGCGGCTTCATCGCCGGATACGATGCTCGCCACCTCGACTCGATCGATTGCTCGTTCCGCTCTATTGGCTCGTGCGTGTGTTTGTGTTTATGTGCGTGACTCATTTGTTGAAAAGAGACGCGCCCCGAGATGCACACGCGTGCTCTCCTATCACGCACACGGACGCTAATGCGCCGTTCATACGGGCGAGAGGGTATGCGTGTATCGTGACGAAGTACCGGCCAATATCGACGAGTACCGGTCGCGGCGGCAGCAATGCTGCCCATCGACTTTGATTTTTCTGTGAGAAAGAGTGCAGATGGCCGTATCCATTGTGAGGGTCGGCGCGTGCCAAGGGTGTCGACGACGACGACGGCGTGTACGCCACACGAGACACGCGGTCTCGATATCCCCGTGTGTGCGACCGCCGCTAAGTGCACGACCGCGCGTCTCGCGCGCGCATGTACGCGCGTATGTTCACGCACAGGCACGCACACGGGGCGCGTACACGGGGAAAAGGGCTCCTTTAGATTTGGTATCTCGATTGATTTGACGGAAATTCGTCTCATAGAAACGGCACACACGAAATACTATTTGTTTGTAAGAAATATTTCATTACTCGCCGGAAAGCTTTATTATTCGACGAAAATGATGCTATTGCTCGAAATCATATTTTTTTTTTTAGTAATTTTGACCGGATAAAACGTTACTTCGTTACAATACATATATAGAACGGAACAAGTAATTTCTTTGTGGGAAAATGATTTTTCGTTTCAAAGGAACTTTTTACCTGAGATAAAGATACGTATTCGTTGAGATGTCTGACGATCGGAATTGTTAATGGAAATATTAGTTTCTTCGGAGCGGGCCGATGATGAGAGTTGCTCGGATGCGAGAAAATTGATGAAATTTGGAGAAATCTTCTTCTCGGTGTTGCATTCTCGCGCACTATCGCGGACATACGCACGTGTATCCAGGCAGTATCACAGACATACGCCGACAGGTACGCACGAACGTGTACCTCCTCACATTCACGCACTCTGTCCCGTGTGTATCACGGCACCGCACACGTGTGCGTGCGTGCCAATGTACGCGTGTACGTACGTACGCGCGTTGCTTCCGATCGATGCACGGCCGTCGGCGGGAAGCCACTTACGTAATATACCTGTCACGAGGTTCTCAAACGTTGAATTCCGGACGCGGCTCCTCCCGAGGGAACGTGAGGTGATAATTTCACAATTCTCGATAAACTGACTCGATGAAGCGAAACTAAAGAGACGGGCGATCAGGTTTGATGTAAGTTTGAGAAACTGGAGGCGGATTATCGAAACTGGACGCGTATCGAGAAAGTGACGAGTGAAATGGAAGGATCAAATGGACGGGGACGCGCGTGGTTTAAGCGAGTTCGAATTCCAGGAAAAATATTTCGTGCGTTGTTTACACGGCCTGAGACGGCTTACCTTCAATTGCCGCTCTCGAGAAGTAACGGTTCGCGCGCCGTATGTGAGCGGAAAACTTAACCGATTCCCACCTCCGACCGGCGAGGCACGTCGATCGTGGAGGAAGCACCACTGGTGACGATGACCCGGTAACCGTAAGTTTACAGACGACGTCGTCCGGGACGTCGTCTGCAGCAGCTTCCTAAACGGGATCATCATCTGTTCCTCCGCGTGTGTGTCTCTCCACCCTTAGACGCTCTCACCCCGGCCGATTTCACCATTCTTCCGACGTACGTGCAGCCGCCAGCATCGCAGATGTAACGCATAAGTAAGCGGAATTCGCAATACGTACACGTCGAAGCGAGACAGCCGGGAACGCACCCGATGGGGGAAGAAACCCGAGGAAGAAAAAGTCTCAACCCCTACTCGGGGGACGCCGAGAGACACCGGCGCGAACGGTAGAACAGTAGATGGAAAGAATAAAGGAAAGAGGGAGAAAGAGAGAGAGAGAGAGAGAGAGAGAGAGAGGTCACCGATTTCGACTTCTGTGGGAAGTCTCGAGCAAATTTCTCGGCAGATGCCACAATCGATCGGAGCTAATCGTTACGTATCGCCGTGTCGAAATATGAGGGCACGTTTCCTCTTTTCGCGGGCATATCCTTCGTGTATATACAGCATCACCCAAGTGCGGATGCACCGCACGAGTGGTAACCGAACAAACAGACCGCCACGGTGGTCCACCCGGTGCATCTGCACCCTGCACCGTCATTGTTTCCGAACTGCGCGCCGATTGACGTGCAGTAACCTGTACCTCGCGCTTCAAGCGCACAAAGCAGACCGCTCGCTTGCTCTTGGTTGACAATTTTCAAAGCCGGTATTTCGAGAACCGGCATACCGGAAACACCGTTTTCATCACGATATCATTCGGTATCGTATGACAACGGAAAAGATCAATGTCGATATTCAACATGCGCAAGTATGAAAATAACATTTATTTTCCACTTCAGTGGTCGATTAACGTATGAATTTTGTGTTACTTTTTGACATAATATTCGTGTCACCTTTCAACACATTCATCTCGTGTGAAATGAACGCAAGAATTTGAGCGAACCTCTTGGGACACGTGAAGTGCGTTAAGTACGAACGCAAAATATTTTTACCGTACCGTAATAAAGGTATTCGGCCCCGAAAAAAATTGCAGTGGAAAGCGTAAAGATTTACGATGTTAAGTTACGTACTGTTTTTCTCCTCACTTTAATCTCATTTTACGTTACATCTTTTGTTAACGAAACTCTTTGTTACATTAGGGAAGATAAGACGGGTCGTGTGAAAACGTTCACATAATCACATCGTCATTTCGCCATGCGTAACGTATTCGCATTCTTTTATTTTACCGAACGGCGAAGTCACACAAGTCCGGCGTCCGGCAACATTTTTCCCAGGAGGCTCCNCCCCCCCCCCCCCCGGTTGGCTCGCCGATTATTACACGTGTACGTGCAATCCGCCGCTTTCTCATCGCACGCTGCTCTACAATTGTCGAAGACGTTGCAATCCGTGCAAGCCTGCGTCCGGTCGAGTTAGAAAAAAAAAAAAAGAAAAAAGGAAAGAAAAAAGCGACTGTGTTGCAAATTCGAAGGAGAGACAGTTCCGTTCGTAGACACGTGGTTCTTTGAGTTCTACTGCGAAACATACACACACACACACACAGAGTCCTGTCGCAACGCCCGGCGACTTTGAAAAAACTCTGATTGCCCATTGTTCGGCTCGACGCGTATACGACGCGCGCGCACACGCACGCGACACGCATGCGGTGCAACTGTGTGACCCGAGCGAACTGCACGCGCTCGGGCGATAGGTAAAATATTGTTGTTCCAGCCGAAAGGATAGCAGGTACGCGACGGTTGAGTAAGCATTGTGTATGCCATCGTTACTATGTACACAAAAGGGAGCTTGATTTTCTGCCCGGTCGAAAAGGTACGCGTCTCATTTCGTAAGTTTTACAGCGCGGATACTCGTTGGCGCCGCTCCGGAGTCGGTTGGAACAGCAGAGAACGGCGTTTTCCGCGTACCCTCGCTGCCAAATTGGCGCAAAATATTTCCGTTCTTCCGCCCGTCGGTCAGTTCGAGCGAGGATATTAATTCGAGCGTTGTCTCAAAGAGACGATCAGACAAATCCCAATCTCAGGATGAGGAAACGCAAAGAAACGCGCCTCGTCTCGTGCAAAGAGATCGCTTCGAAAATCACGAAGAACTGAAGGACCTCCGGGCGGGCGGACGAACTTTTCGCGCCAATTTTTCCCCGTGGAATGAAAAGGAAACGCGGTCGGAATCAGGTACACCCACGTGGTGGATACGACGGAGATTTCGGCCGCGCGTTCTGAGACGACTCGTCGCGCCCAGGAATCCGGCCATTCACAGCGGCTTTCAAGATTCCCCAGAAATCTCGAGTCTCTCTCCTCGGGAGCCTCGGCCTTCAACTCGCACACCTCGCGTTCCGCCCGCTTCACACACAGGGATTCCGACGGATTTTTCCGCGAAGGTACAAAAGGGCGGAGAGAAGCAGATGCTCTCTTGAGGGCTCCTCGGGATCGTCCGGTCGCGCGCTCACCTGTTGTAGCCGGCACAGAATCCACCACGTCGGACGACCTGCCGATGTGTTACAAATGACATCTCCTCGAGAGATGATTTCCCACCGGCTCGTGTTCGACCGACGGCGGAAGCGACGTTTTGATAAACCCCGCTCATCGATGGAGTCGCGAAAATTACACGGGAGCGAACCGCTCGAACCCGGGGAGCATCGAGCTCTCCGGCTCGGCTCCGGTTCTCTGTGAGAGAACCGCCAGATGTTTATCAGGGCCGGTGATGATGAAAGCCGGCGAATTTGGTGATTCATTACCATTCAGCGGCGATGGCTCGCGCCCGGTTTATTGATTAACTGAGAAACTCCGTCCTGTGTAACAGCTGCGTACCCGTATGTACTGTCATGGGTAGCGAAGAATACCGTGAGGGGGGGACAAAGTTCATGGGGGCGTACGTGGGTACATGATAGAATGGGGTCTGAGTACCGAGAGAGGACGGGGGGGTGCCCACCGTTCGTCCGGATCGTCGGTTGGATCGATCCGGCGAGTTTACACATCGAACCGGCGGGCGATAACGATAACCGCCGGCCGGATTCGCATGTATTATGCGGTCAAGGGTCCAAATTATCTCGGCCGCCTTGGGCCAAACACACTTCAGCTCGCGATATCCGCAGACGCTTCTTCTCCGATTCTTCGCTCCGCCTATATTTCACCGTTCTTCTCTCGTGTTCCTCTTGAAGAATACGGACCGTTTCCGGATCCAGTTTATCTATCTTTCACGTGGCCACTCTTTGGAAGCTCAATTTCTTCTCCGTGGAGATAAGTTTGTTTGAATGAAACGGGCGATTACATCGACCCGGCTGCTTTCTCTCACGATCGCGACACGGTGATATATGCTTTTATCAATTTTAATCGTTATAACTTTATATATTTGTTTCGGTGTTTTCTTTTATTTATATGTTATTAATAATAACACAGCGTGAAACACGTTTTATTAGATAACTGCGGATAACCGCGCTGGAAAAGAAATGTCACCGTTTAAGTAATATCGCGAGTGTTTACCACGAGTTATTAAAATGCGCTTAAAAATTGATAGAAACAGAGGCTGAGAAACAGATAGCTAGGTTTATTTGATTCCAGCACTTTGTTCCTGCGTAAGTGCGTCAGATCGTGACGCGCGTGCGATAGATCAATTATATAATACGTACGAAATGGAGCAGATAAGCGAAGGCACGGTGCACTTTGACTTCACCTCTCGAGATTACTCGTCGCTAACCAAAAGCACGACGAAAAACGACGAAATTATGAATGACGATGCATGAATCGAGAAGAGGAGAGTGGAAGGGCGGTGGTACATGAAGAGGCGCGGAGGGACACCGTGAGGAGCGAAGGCGGGCGGGAAACCCGAGATGGAGGGGCCGAAGGAAGGAGTCGGAGGAGGACAGACGCGCGATGTACGTGCATACTTTTCTGTCCTCTGTCTTTTCGCACCTCGTGAAGCGGCTAAGAAAGAGGGAAGGAGAAACGATAACGCTCGTGACATAGAAAATCTCTTAATTATCCACCGTTAACACTCGTTCACAACCCCGCACGGAGAAAACAGATCTCGCTGGAACGGCAAATGTTTGCCAATCTAGCGACGGCGGAAAAATTCGTATTCGACAGTAAAAGAATTTGCTCGAACGGCAGGAAGATTTTATTTTCCTGTCCGGAACGATTTTTCTTTGCTGTCCGCTATATTGACGAATATTTCTGCTGGCAAAATTTCTCTCCTCCGTGCGGCAACGCGATCAATCCGGTAAATCGTATCTTTCTCCCCGACTTTCTCGAAGCCGACGGCGTTTGCAATTTAGTCTGTCAACGTCGCGTCGGCGCGACTGAACGATAGGGACAAGGACGGACGGTGGGGATCGGCCGAGACAAAAGTCGGGGCTGCGAAATCGATCGAACGGACGGAAGAATGAATGAGGAGCGCCAAGCCGCTCTCCTCCGTTACGGTCCTTCCCGAGGAATTCCCATAGTGAACGCCGCCGAAGATATGCGCGGCCCTCTTCCCATTTCGCGGTTGCGGGCATCGCCGTCGCTCGTGTTCCCATGCCGTAAAGTTCACGTCCTCCCCACCGGAGGGGGATTTAAATCTCAACGGTCGCGCCGGTAGTGGGCGATGGTGGGGAGGAACGACATGGTGAGACTCCGCGGCCTCTTTTCGCTCGACGGGGAGGCGAGGGCGTGAGGAAGGGGAGGAAGCGAGAGAAGCGAGAAAGAGAGAAAAGGACAGCCGGGGGAGTCATCGGGGGAGGAGCGGGAGGAAAGAGACGGAGAGGCGCGCACACAGACCGAAGGGAATGCGAAGGGAAGGTGGAGGTGGCGGCCGAGACGGGCGAGAGAGAGAGAGAGAGAGAGAGAGGGAGAAAGAGAGGAGAGACCTTCTTGTTTGTAAACAGAGAGGCGGGACGCGCGTCCGTGCGGAGCGTTTCTCGCGGAATTTCGCAATTGCATTCCCCGCGGATGCGCTAATCCGTTTCCGCCGCGAGCACCGATGAGCCTCGAAATCCGTCGATCTCTTTTCTTCGGGTGTCATCATCGAGAGAAAGAGAGAAAGAGAGAGAGAGAGAGAGAAAGAGAGAAACGGCGCTAAAGTATTCGGTGACCTCCCAAGTCTCTGGCTGGTATTTATAGTCGCATCTTATATTTAAGATCGTCCTAAGTCCGTCTTCCGATGCTTTTGTGACCGAAGTGAGCCGTACAGCATCCGAAGATGAACTCAGGACAGATGATGAGTGGCGATGGTTAGATGGACCAATATCGTAACCGATAACGTAACGGTTAACGGAAATTCGCGAAGCGGATCGAGTTCCGGCTATCTCAGAAATCCGAGATACACGCGATAACTGAGTGAATCCTATCGCTCGGTTTCCGGTCCTGTCTTCTCTCTCTCCCTCTCTCTCTCTCTCTTCTTCTTCTTTTTCTTTACTCTTAATCTTAAATGCCCATGCCCTTGGGGACGCGGTACCACGCCTGCTTCTTCTCCTCTCTTCGCCCCTCCGTTTTTTTTCCCCCGGTACAGACGCGATTAAGTAAGCGTTCGCGCGTCTTACGCAAAATAATACCCCATTAATGTCTTGTTTACATCCGATCTGAAATGTCAGGCCGGAAGAAAGAGAAAGGAGATCCGACCGTCTCCGGTCGAGCAGTCGCACGTTGTCCAACTGGCGGATAACGTCCAACGTCACGTTCATCTTTCGAACTTTATCCGCATTCCGGCGATCCAATCGGAAAGGGTTGGTCGCCCAGGACCGATCCCGCTCCTGATCTCTCTCGTCTGCTTCCTATCTTCCTCTTCACGACGGTTCGACGATCGTTGCATTCGCGTCTGCCGCGTCGATGGATATGTCTCGTTGTAAAAACGCGCGCGCGCCTTTCTTCTTCGTAGACGATCCCAGGCGTTCCTTCGTTTCTCTCCCTCGCCCTCCCGCCGCGTTTGCGGCACCCGCGTCTCTCTCTCTCTCTCTCTCTCCTCTCATCCGTTTCTCTGCCACTCCCGCCTCTTTCTCTCTTTCTCTCGCTCTCCCGGCTCTCCTCGCTCCTTCGTTTTTCCCTCTTCCTCCGCGCTCTCTCCGTGGATCCGTCTCCACCGTTCGCCTCCTCCCGAAAGCCGCCACCTCCTTCTCTATCCAACCACGAGACCGTTTCAACCGCCATCGACACCGCTCGCTCGCGAAGCAGAGCGCGCGCCGTCGACACCGATGACGACGACGACGACGCTTCTACTACGGCGAAACTCAAACTCCCTCGGCTCTCCTCCGTCCTTTACCACCGCCGCATAATCCGCGAGACGGGCGCCTACCTACCTACCTCCTTCTCGGTCTCCTCATGCCCTTGGACCAAGGCGCTGTATCCTCGCATAGCAACACCTTGACCGTCAACAAACCGCGCGTGCGAGGAAAAGTGCCCAAGTAGACGTGAGCTACGCGAGCACTACCGTGCCCCTGCCGTGCTGGCCCTGCTGTGCTCCTGCCCCCTCTCCCCTCGTTCCCTTCACCGCTGTACTTCTCCGTACGGCGGCAACGCGAATGACCAAAACCGACGCGAGAACATCACCGACACGCTCAATCGTGACAAGTGCGACACGTAGAAATCGACTCTTCCGATCATTCCTCCCAATCCGCTCCCTGAACGAGAACTTGACTCCAGCCGAGGAAGTTCGGACACGTCGGCCTGTGAGAGCACGGGTCACCGGCGACGGAGTTAACCGAGTCTCTCGCATCCGATCGCATTCGGCCTCTTCCTTCGGCGCCGATCGTCCGACGTTTCCGTCCACAAGGCCGTTAACGATCTGAGCTTTACGATCTCGGCGTTTTATTGCAAACACACATCTCTCTCCCTCTCTCTCTCTCTCTCTCTCTCGACACGTGTCGCTCGATTTCACCGCAAATTTCCGGCCTGCGACCGCCGAGGCTGTGATCTTAGGTTACGGAGGGATACAGTGCCGCGCAAAAGTCGCGCTAAAACCGAACGTTCGAGTACAAAGAAGTGCCGGAGAATGGGGAATCAATTTTCTGGCCGGCGACAAATCTATTACCAGCGTGACGACTCCAAGCCTCGTGACGTAACTGGACGTCGAAGGACGCGTGTTGCTTTATCTGAACATACAACGGATCGTGTTAACGCTTCCGTGCAGGTCGCCAAAAGGCATATCTGGAATATCCGGACTTGCCGTTGAAAACCTGTCAATTCCGACTCTCCGAGTAGTGAGTCTTTCAGCAACTGAGTGTACTTCAGACGTTACCAGTTATTGATTTTTCTAACGATGACAGGTAATAATAATAATAATGTTTGAGATTAATCGTCTTTAAGAAAAATTATTGATTGCGATTAGTAACTGATAAATGCTCAAATTAACTGATAATTTTCTATCAGTTACTGATACGAATTGATCCAACATCGTCAGCTGATTGAAACACTCATCAGTTAATGATGCGGCTAATCAGCACTTTTTCTTAAGGGAGTGCATCCAGTTACTGAAAGATTCGGATAATTCGGATCAGTCACAGGACGGTTGCGACACTTCTTTTTTTTACTAGTCTCGGAACGCATCCCGCCCGTCCGACAAGAGGATTCGCTTTTCAGTCATCTCAGGAGGAGATACATTTTCATATTGGACGCAAAATACGTTGCGAAATTCATCGAGAAAAACTCGTATTTGGGAGGGTCGAATTGATAGCACTGGATCCTGTAATTCAACGTTGGAAATAAAATTCAATCGTGAATACCGACAGTGAACGACAAACCCGGCTTTACAAAAAAAATTGCTGATAAAATAGACAGCTTCTAATTTCTGTCGCGATCAATTTCAGACCTTCGACCGACGTTGCAGGTCGTCGCCGGTGTTTTCGGATACTTCTGCAAAATATACTTTATCGGTCAGCGGCGATACCGATATTGCTGATTCACTTCGATTTTTGTAAACTTTTTATTTTGCAACCGTTGCATTCCCGAGAGCACGCCTTCGTGAAAGCAAGAACGTTAACCCGCACGATGCTTCCTCTTCTTGCAAATTATCGCTTCTTTCGCTAACAAAGCGGTCGAGGAAGGCGCGAAACCGGATGGCCGACCGCGGCGTCGGTCGACGGCGTTACATGCACTTCGAGAAGTCTCTGTCGGGGCCGCCCTGGATGTATAATAAGTCCAAAAGTACACCAAAGGGTTCCACCCACCATGTCTCGGCTTCATCGGAACGAACCCGAGAAGCCGTTGCCTCGCCGCGCACCAATATCGCTCCTATCCTAACCGACATTTCGACTCTTTGCCTTCAGATTGAAACTTCTGTTCGATCGAACGCAACGGGTGACTTACGTCATCGAACGTACAACGTGTCGACCCATCATTGACAATCTTGATATCGATCTCTGCACTGAATTTCTCTCGAAGTTGTCAAAATTTTAAAAAATCTCAAGACAAGTGAAGCGAAAAACCGAGACTATTAAAGTAACAGAAGTTATATGAAACGTGATGTAAAAGTACGGAGAAACGGAGTATTTAAAATGAAAAATGATATTAATATTATACAAACTTATTATTGCTAACTAAATTATATTAAAATTATACGGAAGTTGGCGAGAGAATAGTTCATCGAGAATATTTTAATTAGTTTTTCTATAAATAACGAATTATGTATCACCCTCCCCCNCCCCCCTCTCGCTTTTCGCGCGTACTATTTGTAATTTTGCAACAGACTAAGATATCTGGGAGGTTACCCGAGGCAAGGGCGGGCCCAGGTAGTGAGCGGAATATTCAGACGAGTTTCGTAATGATACACTTTTATATTTGATAATGTATGGCCGCTCCCGATCACATCTGGTTTTGGGGTGGCGGGCAGGAATCCGCCCGAAGGGCCCGGGACTCTGCCGGAAGCGGCCAGAAACGCCGCTCATTCGCTCCTTTCGCTATCATTACACGATCCCGACGAGTGTGTGAGTAAGTGATACCGCTCATTCGTGCCGGCTAGAATTTTATCCGATTATTTCCCGCAATTTTCCCGGATATCCTTCGAGAGTTGGCGCGACCCCGCGTGGCGTGAGAATCTAACGAACACTCGGCGTGTCGAGGCGAAACGGCGCGAAAAGGCGGAACGCCGGGCGAGAAGAAGGAGAAACAAAGCAACCGCGCCGATTAGGCGCGAACGATTTGTCTTGCCGCGATTCCGAACAGCTTTTTTGCAAGAGCTGCTTAACATCGAAGGCGGCATAATATACATGTACACATCCGAGGCAATGCCATGGTCGTAAAGCGGACGTCACCAGAAAGGGCCGTTGCTCCATCATCAGCGAAATGGCGGTGTTGCGTCTCTCCGGAATTGCATTCCTCTCTCTACATGTCTGGCCGAGGGGAGCGGGAGGGGGTGGGTGGAAGGGTCGAAGAGGCATGAAGAGGTACGAAGGAGGAAGAGGAAGAAGAAGAGGAGGATGAAGAGGAGAAGGGAGGAGAAGGAGATGCAAGCGAGGAGAAGAAGAACAAGAGAGGGGGAGGGGGAGGACGAGGAGGAAGAAGGAGGAGAACGCATGGCAAAAAGAAGAACGGTAAAAGACCGGAGAACGCGAGGCTCTCGGTGGGGGCGGGAAGGGGGAACGAGGTAGGGGTGAAAAGCAAAGACGGTTAATGTACCGCTACCGCCGTTCCTTTCGCGATGGACTTTGGCGACGACCGTGAAGGCAACCGTGAACTCCGAGAGGATTCTACCTACGTCATAAAGACGAGAATCGTACAATTAATGGAGGAGCTCAGGTAATTGAGTCCAACGTGTCGTTTACTCCCTTTTGACAGATGTCGATGATGTATATATATATACACATATATACGTACGGAAACGTTTAAAAACAAAAGATGGTCTTCGTTATCTCAGAGTTCAAGTAACACTCGCCAACATCAGCTTGCAGTCGAGTATTGTACATGAAAATGCCGATTCTCTCGTACCTCTTGCATAAACAAAAATTGCGAGCCAACGAAAGCTGAACTTGTATTCACAATCACGTTAATATTTACATCGATATTATAAACAAGTTGGAAAATAGCGACCTTCGGAAAGTCGGAAGTCTTTGACTTCTGCCCGCTCTATTCTTCGCCTTATGCGACCTACTATTTTTCTTTCACATGCTCTCGCAGGTAACGATACATGGGACTCGCGTCAAATCCCAAAAGCATCCCGAAGCAGTCTTACAGAATTTTTGGAATCTTGCCTCGCGAGTAAAGCTAACCTCAGGCACGAGCTATGGGACTTCGAAGTTTTCGGGAAACCTCACTCGGATCCTCCCAGACCTGACGTGTTCTCTCGCTGATGTAACCTTAGGAAATAAGGAAACGACGTGCATATACTATATATATATATAGTGTATGCACTGCATATATACACGGATATATGCGGATAATACGCAAGAGGAATGTACGCGTGTGCGCGGAAGAAGGAATCGCGGTTGAAGTAGCAAGAGGAGGAAGCGAAGGAAACTCGCGTCAGCATGCGCGTGGAACGATAGGGGTGTCGTGGCCGGGCTTCCTCGCAGCTACAGGTGTAATCGTTTGGAAAACCTACGGAAGTTCACGCTCCGATAGCCGCCCGTGGAGGATCGGAGTCGCTCCGATTACTGCGCCGACACCGAATATCAACCGGTCAGTAGGATAACGCGCACCGTCACAGAAGAGCTTGGGAGTATATCAATATTTTGACGCAAACACACGAGCGATTATCGAAAATCGCCCCGAAGTCTAAACACTTTACAGTCTCGTTCGAAGTTTCGTTAAGTTTAAGCGATAAACGAGCGGCCTTAAAAATGCGTGAGAAAAGGACAGATGGGAGAAAAGTATATCCAAGCCGACGTACTATTTTCTTCCTGCGTCTCTAAAGCCCGTGTTCGAAAGTATCAAGTTAAAATTTACGCGCGTGGATGTGAACCGGCAACGCTTTTCTGCCGGAACATGCGGCAGTCTTATGAAAATTCTTACGTGTCGCCTCCGACCGAAAATCACAGCTGAGAAACACGGATACGTCGGTTTACCGTACCCATCGTCGGCTTCGGTCAGTTTTTCCTCCGTTGATTACAGCGAACTGCTGCTCTTTTCGAGTTCTCGACTTTTTCGGGAGGAATGCCCGTTTGAAATCCATACACTTCGCTCATGATCAATCAGGGTGTCAGAGCGTTCCCCGCATTATCCTCCGACCGGCGAAGGACCACCCATCTGTTTTATCCTTCGATCCCATCTCCCTCCGGTCGAACGCTCCTTCAAATTATCTCATTGGCTGTCGACGGAATTTGATTTTATTTCACTCCCGTCGACAGAACCTGATTTTATATTTCACTCTTTATTTCCCGCATGTCTCTCATCCTCCGCACCTCCCGCAGCATCTCGCCTCGTCGCTCGTCTCATTTTCTCTGTGGCGACGACGACAAGAGAGCGATCTCGAGAGTCTAGCGAATAGTTGCATCGCGGAGGCGGCCGCTGGCCCTGCGCAGGGTAATCCGAGCCGCAACGTACGCAAGGTGCTCGGATAACATAAGGTGCGGCGATTCAGTATCGCGGGCTGCTCGAGGGAGAGCGAGCGAGCGAGATAGAGAAGGGGAACTCGCTCGTTGCTAGACGAGATAGGACGGGCTCGGTAATTATTTAACGACGTCCTGCGTGCGCCGAGTTGCGAGGCAGCGCAATGCGGCGGCGGTCAAAGCGAGATGGATGACCGCTTCTTCGCGCGCGCACGGAAAGTCGGAACTACCCGGCACGTCCGACACCACAGAGAGCCGCCCCGCTGTTGCCGGGGCCCCCGAGAGCCCGCCACGTCGTCTCCGGCTAGTCGAGAGAGAGAGAGAGAGCGCGCGCATCTTCCTCCGACAGCGCGCCGCAGCGACGGAAGGGAGCGAGAGAAGACGCGGAGGAGAAGACGCGAGAAAGAAAGGAGGAGCGCGAACGGCGGGCGCGAGACAGAGAGCGAGGAAAGGCGAGCGCGAGCGAGATGAAGGACGCGTTGCGTAATTTTTAACCGTCATCGGGTGGCGCGAACCGACGAGCGATATGAGCTCTGACGTGCGCGCGCGCGCGCGCACGACGCGGCACGCATTGTAATATTTCAGAGAGCGCGCGTACTAATTGAGCCCCGCGTGCGGCCGACGCGATATTTGTTTATTCATGTGGCCCCGCGAGGTCTACGCCCGGATGGCTGCTGGTGGCTTTGCACGCGATAGCGCGCCTCGTGCCCGATACTCATATTCTCTCTCTCTCTCTCTCTCTCCCTCGAATAGAAAGTCTGTTTTTCGCCGAAATGTACACTTGTAGATCTTAAAAAGGGACGGGTGTACAGTTGAGACTCGGTGGAAGGAAGAGGGGAAGAGAACTAGTACAAACTAGCGCGGCTAATTCGGCGAGAAAGAACAGACCTGATCTTCAATATCCCGGGAACGAACACTGAAAGTTTCCTTCGAATTTAATCAGTTTTACCGCATCCGAAACAAACTTCACCATTGGCATTCACCGAAGGAACTAATGTTTCGATTAAGTACGATTGTTAGACTTTTCAAAGCGAAAGTATGTATCTTTATCTTAAATGAAACATTTATTTGATACGCGAGATAATTTTCTTGCAAAGAAATGATTTGTTTCATTCTATATGTTCATTGCAGCCAAGTAATATTTTATTTGGTTAAAAGATATCTCAAATAACAGCGTTCTTTCCGTTCCTTCCCTTGGCAATTTAATCCGGGAATAGTCACCTTATTTTTTTTTTCTACATAAACGATCGCGAACACTTGATGGTGGTTATTCCGTTTCTTAAATATTTTTGTTCAAAAAGTAGCAAGCAAATCTAAATTTATAATATCCCTCAATAATAATAAGTCATAGAGCAATCGATAATATGCTATATTTTATGTTAATAATAGCGACTTTTAATTAAGGTCTGAACGATCCTTGACTATTTCCGGGTTAAAGTCGATTTTTCGTTAATCGAATTGTCGATTCAGCGCTTAAAGGAGAACGTATGTTCGCACACTCGATATCGACAGTATGATAAAAACTGCTGTCAACAGCGATCGGAAGTTTTCTATGAAATAGCTTTCGGGCGTGAAAATCTCCCGAGCGAACACACGAAGAGCTTCATTCATCGATATCGAATGTGTACCGTTCGCATAGAAGTTATATCGATTGTATAGACCTGAGAGAGTCGCGCGGGATCGGCCTCTTCAGAATTCCCACTCCTGTGCACATAAGAGCATGGGAATCGGCACGAGAAGGATCTCACGCATCGGCGCTACACGCCGAGCCAGTCACTAATATATTTTACGAACACTATTCGAAAATGTAAATTCCGATAAAACCACACGCGCATGTGTAAAGCGGTTTTTTGCTCACGCATGTCAGCATTCTCATTTCCGAGTGAAAAAGATCGCTCGCCGCGCGAAGAACCGGTTCCGGGTGGATTGGATCTTTCTTCGAGACTCGATCGTTTCGCTATTAATGTTCACGGATTAATAACCAGTACCGTGGTAATTACGATAAGGCCGCCGTGTGAACGAGCCATTCAACCTTCTCAACGATTGCAAGCGAACGATTTGCCTTACAGCGACGTGGAAGGACACGCGCAGGTTTCGCGATATGCGCGCGCGCTTCCTTCAACCTGCCGAACGGAAGCCGGCCGCTGCCCGGCGAGGAGAGTCGCATGCGAGTCTACCTGCCCGGCCGGAAGCGCGCCCAGGGGGTGGCTCTCTCGCGCGCCCTCGATTCACAAAGCGGAATACCCACGGCGCAAAAGCGCAGAACCGCAGGTACCATTATTTCGCGCCGGACGGAATACTGCCGTCTCTCGCGATTGTGCGGCTCGATCTGTATTCAAAGCGACCTGTATTACGCGCGAATCACGCGTATAAGCTACTTCCTCCCCTTTTATCTCAACGTCCTCTCTCGAGAACGCGCTCGGAGATCCGCACCCGGTTTTTCGTCCTCCCTCATCCGCCCGAGGACTCCCCCGATAACAGCACGCGCATTGTTCTTGTAGGAAAGGACTATCTCCCTCGCGCGACTGGTAGCGCGAAGAGAGCCAAGTGCCATTCACGAAGATCCACTTTTGGCTCACAAAAAGTCATCTGGTTTCTGTTATTCTTCCCTTTTGTCGCCGACGCGCTGTATTCTTCGAATTCTTCCCCGTTGGAGAGCACTGACCCTTGTCTATTCTATCGGAAATTCTTGCAAACTTCTTAACTCCGCTTTCTACGCATCGCTGTATTTGACGCAGCGTTTCTATGTGCAACTCTGACCTCGTAAGTAAAACGAAGTAAAACGGTCTTCGGTGAAAGGCTGAGGTCTGCGCTCGAATCTACACGGGAGGTGTAGATTCAACTACAAAGAAGGGTCTGACTTTGTCAAAACTCTCCCTGTGTAGTATATGAATACTAAATGATCTCTGCAATAACCAAACAATTTAGTCAAAGCCACTTAACCAAATCCTTTTTTCAGTGTACGCAAACGTTTACCATCGAGGGTACCTTGCGAGGGATTTCTGAAACGAAGAACTCTCGATTGTGAATTGCTACGGGGACAACAACGAGAGAAAAAAGAGAATACTCGAACGACATGATGTCACCGTCGCGTGTATACAATGTGTATTCCGCACGCTAAGCCGAGAAATTATTCGGCGTACGAAGGCAGTACGCCGGGAGAATGAATGCGCCGAGCATATTCGGGGCTCCCGTCGAAATTGCCTCATCACGGAGGGCCGGGGGAGAGAGAGAGAGAGAGAGAGCTCCACCGGACACGCCGACGTCGGCGCCCTTTTCCCCGAAAGGAATTCTCCCGCCCTTCTCGCGCAAGGTCCCACGTTGAACCTCGTGGGGCCATCAGCTGAGAGTGTGCCCGAAGGCCCTGCGAGTTCTCTCAATTGGCTCTCACACACCGCGAAAGCCGGGCAGCCCTTTGTGGATTCATGCTTCCCCGCGCCGAGCCGAATTTCGGTTACTTTCCTGCCCGTCGAGAAATCGCACCGAAGGAAAAGGATTCATCGCCAAACTTGAAATGTCGGTTCACTTACACACCTACCGTGTGACCATTACTGCTACTGTCATGTCGCCAACTCGTTTTTTTCCTCCCCTTCGTAACGCATTTACATGGCTAACGATAATAACGACGGTTCCTTGCGAAGATAAAGAAAAACAGAGTCGGCAATCTTTTCGGTGAAAAATAATTGAAATACAGAAGGGAGTTTTCACGATGAGAAACTAAAAAGTCAAATAACGCATTCGAAAAGTTTCCTTTCCTTCGATTGTGTATGACTGAGAGTTTGTTTATAGTTTGTACATATTGTATGAAAAACTGATCTCTGTTTTAAACTTCTGTGTGTATATATGTGTGCGTGTGTGTATGTGTGTGTGTGTGTGTGTGTACTACGGACAAAGAAAATCTGGCCGTGGTATTTTGGTGCGCACAAAGAATAAATTGGGAGGATACACTTTTCTGGTCATAATCGTCCAAGCTTCACCTTGGGTGTTTCTGAACAAATTGACGACTTTATGACTTTATGTTGTTAAAAACGAGGTTTCAAAATATCTTTAACATTACCCATTTCGGGGAAATATATTTTTCAAATGACGCAGAGACTAAATTATAGAATGTATGTATCTTACGACATTGCAGTTTTTTTTTCATGGATATTACAGTTTGAAATAAAACGAACACCATTATGTTTATTTTCATTATCACAGTTGTTTAATTATTCAGATATTTAACGTTACGGAAATAATAATCTTAAATTTTCGAAAAAAAAAAAACTCGGTAACGGAGAAAATTTGGCTAGAATAGCAAATATTTGTCAATATAGTAACGGCGATAAAATTAGTTTCCTCCGTGTAAAAGGCTTTCCAATCAGTCTGCACATTTTCAATGTACTGTACGAAGCAATAATTTTTCTCGCCCGGTTTGTGAGAATCACTACCGGTTCTCGGGAACGTTCTCCCATATACTTACGTACGTAGCTGTATCAACCATACAGAGAAATGCAGCTACCATTAAGGTAACCGCTTCAGATGCGAGAGAGACGGTATCAGAACGATCCGAGCAAGCGGACCGACAATTTATATTCAGGCTTTAAAAATAACGTCAAGTCAACTTTTACGCACGTCTCGATATAATACACAAATATAAAATTACACGAACTTCGATCTCACTGACAAAAGGAAATCTTCGGAAATTGCCGAGGAATCCTGAGAAAAAATTACAATATTTTTCTTATCCGAGTTTCGAAAATAAAAAGAAAATGTTACAAATTTGACAGCCCTAATTGAGGATTGGAGAGAAATTGGAGATACATTTTACAACGAAATATTGCCGAAGTACAAATATACTTGATTTTTCGCGGATACATACGTTCGTGAGATTTCACAACCTCGTTATATAGATGATAAATATTATCATGTGTGCAATTAGTATATTAATAAGATTTCGACGTACTTCTCGATATGGCGAATATTCGGCGAACCAGCACAACGTTCTGGAACGCTTCAGCTGGGAACGAAACTTGTCCGAGGCACATCGGCCCGTAGGTAGAGATGCTTCACCTACACTCTGACGATGTGAGGATGCGGATACAAACGATATCGTATTGGGAAGGGTCTTCCCGGCGAGCAGGCTCGATCGTTAGGACTAACCGATCGTGCGTTGAAAATCTTTTGTAACTTAGCGAGTCTTACATTACGTAGAATCGAAATATTCTCAGACCTTGGAACGGGACAAATCTATTTTCGTATATCGCGTTTATATATTTTTATTTGTTTGAATTCATTGGATATTTCGGTTTTATCCTGAAAACATCCCGAATGTATCGTTCTGGTATATTATCATATCTCACGATCCTGTCAATTTCTTTCTTTTAATTAGCTCTGTGAATGTTACAAAACAATAATTAGCAAAACAGGATATTTTATGACTGTTCAACGATTCTAACAGTTCGAGTCTCGAGTTTAAACCTTAAATCTTTCGCAACATTCAGGTCTGTAAAAATATATTCATACTTGGATTTCGGATATAACGGCAGCTAAAGTTCTGTCATTCTGGAGATGTTCGGTCTATTCTTTTTTGGAGAGAGAGAGAGAGAGAGAGAGAGAGTGAAAGTGAGAGATAGAGAGAGAAAGAAAAAGATTTTAGGGTTCGTTTTCAAAAATTCCTATTCCAAGAAATACTTATCTCAGGTTAGTGTCGCCGGTTCTTTTGGTATTAAAAGAACAGGAGTTAGTATATATATATATATATGAATACAAAACTCACCTACTGGGCGAAAGGTAGAAAACGGTTGACAGAAAACCGCCGAGAATCGGAAGGAGGCCGTTGTAAATTGCATAAACCACTGGCGACCCTGAGACTCCTGATCGGTTAAATATGTAACAAACTACTTCGATTCCCGTGCAATACAATCCGAATTGTTCGCGAATTACAGCCGGAATCTAAAGCAATTGTCGAGCGTACTCGCAGAAATGTTTAATACTACAACTAATAATACAGCTTGGCGGGTTAACATTTACATATCAGTTACATTTACTATCGGTTCGAAGACGAGTCAAAGATACAATTTACATCTCAACGCAATGCAGTATCGAGATATTCTTCGTCGTATCGGCTGACAATTACCTACGGGTCTAACGGTAAAAAACGAAGAGAGGAAAAAAGAGAGAAAAAAAGAGAGAGAGAGAAAGAGGTTTCGGTTTCGTCGATTCATGGGCTGCTATCGGGCGCGACTAATTAGCGGTGACCGCTGTTGGGCGAATCCTTAAAACTGAAAAAGAAAAGAGAAGAAAAAAAGAAAAACGAGAGAGAGAGAGGGAGAGAGACGGAGACGGAACGGAGAGTGATCACGCATAACGCGTTTCTCCCTCGCGCACGTCTCGTGCGCGCGCCGTTTTCCCGCCAAAACTAATCAGCTGACGTGTTCCACACGCACAGCTGACGGGAGGCCGGAGGCCCGGGCAAACTCGGCCATTTTTAAAACTCTCCTACAGACCACGATTTAAAAGCCCACACACTACCACTACTACGACGGGCGGCGGCGACGACTGTACGGCCCCGGCCCTTGTCCTCCTCCTTTTCCTTTTGCCGGTTTCTTCCTCGGGGGCCCACACAGGCACAAACGGAGCGCCGGCTCTGTGCATATGTGTATGTGTGTGTTTATAAGCACGGTTTGAAGGGTCTCACGTTTTAAACATCCACACAGGCGCACAAGGGACTGTACGGCGGGCCCTACCGGCGAATAACTCGTCGTCTCACGGTTCATCTTCCGTTGTGGCCTCCTCCTCCTCCCTCCCCCCCCCCTTCCCCTGGGCAGCAGCGGTTTAAGAAAGAGGAACGGATCACCAACGTTAAAAGTTCCAAGGATCTTTCGTAAAAACCTCATTCTATTGTGCATTTTAGAATATAAATGGAAAAGTAGTTCCATCGGAGAGGTGAGAAGAGAGAAGCGGTCACCTCGATGATAGACACGCAAAATCGAAGTGTTCATTCCTCTCCGGGCCATCTCCGATTTCGGACGACGGAGCAAGAAATAGTCAATGTTTCCGAGTGCAAGGAGCCACCGTTATGGACTCCGTTTGGATTTCTATAGCTATGCTGGGGAATCCCGGCGACTTTCAAATTAAAGCGCCATTTTTGCGAACAGGATATGCCAATGGACCGAGTTATTAGTATAAATCAATTCGGTGCTTTTGCATTCAACGTCCTGCAACTCTGCTTCAAATTTATATCGTTTTCCTGTCCTGTGTACATGGTGATTTGAAAATACCAACCTTAAGCTTCGAGAAGCACTATAATGGTTGACAGTCTTGCCGAAATAACATCAGTAAAACAGCAGTTATCACGATGTCGTTCGAAAAGAAGCCTCTGAGGCCTACTGCGTCCTTTTTGCACTTCAATCGAACACTTGTGCCTGACTTTTTGCAAATAAGCTATGAAGCAGAAGCGGAGGAGCCAGCGAAACGTGAGGGAAGATTGGCGTGTCACGGGTGACTATCGAGTGCATCGGCGCGCACGATTAGCGATCTGCGGTCACTGCGAGACGCGCTTCGAGAGAGACGAACGGGGCCAATTCTTGTATTTCGGCCAGACGGTTGTGTGTGTGTGTGTGTGTGTGTGTGTGTGTGAAGAACACATTAAGAGTTCGCGAACAAATGTTAAATTGACATTCCGTTTACAACCATTACGATTCTTTTTTGGGGGGCTTACGCGAGGGCGAAGGTTTTTCTGCATTATTGCAACGCGAATTTCGATCGTACTTCGATGTCGCTCGAGTGTGTCTCTAATGAGCTTCGTTAAGGGCGGGGGAACGATTACTCGTTGTTTTAAAATGGTTGTTTTAAAAATTCTACGAAAAAACGCTGCGTTTCACAGTGAACTCTCACACGTACGGCCGGGACGACACATACGCGCGTTCCGAAAGGTCGGTCACCCGATACCGAAAAAACCGACCGCTCTTTTCGCCGATAAATGTTGTAGGCGGATGTCAACCTGTTTGTTCATGCGTAACAAGACTCCCTGTGAGAGGCCTTCTGGGCGCAACGTTTCCCAGATCCGACAATTTCGTCCCGCTGTTCCTTCCCGCCAAAAATGCGTGGAAACTTCCTTTGGAGTTGCCGCTCGGGTGTTTCCTTCTGAGATGTCATCCCGAGATGTCTCGTCGAGCCTATCCGAGCTTTCTGCGCGCGGCTTAATTCCGGAAATACGATTTTCAACCCAAGACGTTAAGAAGTTCGGACGAATAATCTGGGATTAACGAAGCGAAGACAAACACGAGGCCAAGGACCTCGACGGCTTTGTACGATCAGATGTTTTGAAAAACGCGAAATGTAAGGACCCAAGTAGGAAATAATTGTTGATACCGACGAGGTACGCGATTTTAATGGACAGTACCAGGTTGCCGATGCCGATTTAATGCTGGTGGGATACCGGGATGATAATAACGGGCCGAGACTCGAAAGACAATACTGTTTGTTTGCCGATTGAATGAATGCTGAAGAAATATAGCGGGCGACTTGGCGCCATGGATCCACGGACGAATAAGCGCGCGAGTCGATTGTGAGATCCCGTACATTCCGATTATAATACAGTCACTTCCTTTCCTTTCCCAATAGAACGTACCGGCGATCACGCCAGCGACTTTTAGACGTCGGGGAGTCCTTCGATGGAGAAGGTCACCGTCCACGGTCACGGCTTTCGAAGAACGGCTTACCATCTGCAACGCGCGTCGGGAGACGCGGTTTGCGCGACATTCGAGAGAACGCGTGCACGTGATTTAAAGGGATGGCAAAAATTTATCGGCTGATACTGGGCCGCGGGCGGGTACGACAAACGGAATGAGTAGAATCTAACAACAACAGGTTCCACAGAGAGGGAGAGAGAGAAAGAGAGAGAGAAAGAGAGGACGGCGCATAAAAGGGATGCCAGTCAGCAACAGGTCTCTCCTTCTGGTCTCTCTCTCTCTCTCTCTCTCTCTCTCTCTCTCTCTCCCTCGCTCTCGACAGAGCCCTACGCACGGTAGGCAGGTAAGTACACATACACGAGCCATCGTAGCGTGGTATGAGCCTCAACGATGGCGCACAGGTACCACGTACAAACTCGTCACTGTCTTCCCACATCCCGCCTAAGGACCGAACTTGGGACTTTTCAGACTTCTTCTGATCAGGATCGATCGCTCCGAGGGAAAAGGCGGGCTCCGTCACGGCGAGAGAGGAACCTACGGTGATTAGAGAGAGAGAGAGAGAGAGAGAGAGAGAGAAACGAGGACGACAAGAAGTAGTAGGAGGAGGAGGATGAAAGTTAAAGAGGGAGAGCGGAGAATCTAGCTCTGCTTCTGAAGGGGAAGAGGTGGGAGAAAACGCGCGGGAACTTTCGCGATCCACGGGTGCACCGTCGTAGCTGTAACGATGCGACGACCGCGCGTCTCTATTGGCTGTAACGCACTGTGAAAAAGATGCTACAACGACTTCCCGTCCGATGTCTCGGGAAGTTGTTATTGCCAAAGATAACGCCTTCTTTTCTTTCTTCTTCAGTATATAAATCCAGTTGTGGAAATACGCCTAACTCCCTTCCACGGGATTTCTCGTCGATTATAACGTTTAATTGCTCGATCATACGATCAGTTAAATGATACAGATCTGATTCGGTAACTGCCCGGAAGAAGTACATTTGAAACACACGGTACATTTGTGAAATATGCGTACCAATGAATCAAGTCACGGGAGCACCGTGCGAACGCCCGTTCGCATTCCTCGCGACATTTTCCGAATAACAAGGGCAAAAATTCGTATGATTCGCTGATTCGTTCCTCGTTCGTTCGCTCGGTGTGTGCTCATAGCTGCGGAGAGTCCTCGGCGAAAATCCGATTTCCTCCTTTCGAACTCGAGGAAACCGTATTGTTGCTACGTCGCGTCGGGCCGGCGATCAGCTGAGGCTCCCTAGACGCGAGGCGACGCGACGCGTCGGAGAAACTGGTTCCCGTATCGGTGCGTCTTGGCGGGAAACGCCGGCCAATGGTGTAGCGTTGTTGCTGTTCGCCGTTTGGAATGTGGAGACGAGAGCCGGCGAGGGCCGGCGTCCGGCAAAGAGCTCTCTTCCAACGCTTCTGAGAACGAGAACCGGCGAGCATTTGCATTCACCGGGAGATGCGCGCGTTAAAGTTCCTTCGCGCCTGTAGTCGCACACTCGCTCATGGATGGATACGCTCCGACGCGGGATCGGTCGCGGTTTTTGACCTCGAACTCCTTCGTCCTCTCCACTCCGGGTCTTATCATCGACATCGCCGCGCTCCTCTCTCACACTCTCTCTTTCTCTCGGATTCGCCACAGCGAAGAGGCGCACCGTGACGGGGCGGCTCTTTTGGGAATTTTATTCATCGGCTCATACGGACTCTNGCGGAGTAACGGGAAAAATAATGCCCCCCCCCCCCTCCCCCGCCTACCGTTTGTCGATCTCTCGTATCTGTCAATGATTATTTTCCTAAGGGCACGGAAAGTAGCAGGGCGAATGGAAATGAGATACACTCACCGGGGAAAAGATTTCTTCAGATTTAATCAATTTTACCGCATCCAGGCCGAATTTTATCATCGGCATGCACCAAAGAAACTAAACGCTTTCGATCAATAAGCACGATCGTTCGACTTTTCAACGAATATATATCTTTATCTCAAACAAAAAATTTGCTTGAAACGAAAGATCATTTTCTTATATAGACTTATTTGTTTCATTTTACATATTTGTTGTAACCAAATAATATTTTATTCGGTTAAAAGATATTATTACCAAATGATAGCGTTCATTCTGTTAAATAATCGAGTTTTCTTGAATGAGACAATAACATTTTTACTCAAACAAATGATATTTCGTATATGTTGTTTCTACAAAACAAATTTTAGTCGGATAAATAGAAATACTGAATCCAAAGAAACCTTTCTCTCTGTGGAGAGGTATGGACTATACTTTGGGCCTCGAGCGGGGCCAACGCGATGTAAAAGTTCCGCCGATTTATAAGGAATTGTTTCTTTCTTAGATGGTCGTTGGTTAAATGAAACGGTTGCTCGACGCGTGGCGGATTTCGAGCCAGATTGGTGTAACTTCGTGATTTGTAACATAATAGTACAATTCACTGGTGATACATTGATCCAATATTAGTTATATTGGCATTCATTATTGGACCAATGTATCGCCAATGAATCGTGCTACTACATGGAATCTCCGTAATCTGTTAACATTAAATCGTATTTATATAAAAAGAACTGTCTATGAGAAGAATTATCTTTACGGCTTTGCTACATTCTAACGGTTTTAGCGCTCAACGTTTCATTCGATCACAATCTAATCCTCCCCTCTCTTTCTCTCCCCCCCTCCCTCCTCCTATCTCTTTTTTTCCCTTCCTCTCTTCCTTCTCGAGTCAACCGAGTCCTCCTCTTGGATGATTGCGAGCACTTGTCTCGCTCTTCCGATGTCTACTTATTTTCACTGATTATCTTGCACGCGCAAACATCGTTATCAACGCTCTACATCGTGCGTTTTCATAGAAGTTTCTGAAAAGGGCGTAGTTCAAACATCACGTCAAGTTATCATAACGCCACGATAGAGTTTAAAGCTCGTGTCGGTGTCTTCTCTTCTTTAATGCGGCCGACAAGAATGTAGCACGTAGAATCAGCTGCTTCCTCGCGATTCAGCGGGGGAGCACACAATATGTGGTACTGTTTGATAGAAAAAAAAAAAAAAGTACCGTCGACCAAATTTCGTGATGACTGGGGCACGTGCAACTTTCCGTCGGCTCATCGGCACTCCCGACGATTCATATTTATTATTTCACTGCTATCTTATCTTCACAGATGTGAAGGATGTGAAACCGGCAAACTCCATTTTTAATCAAGATTCCGTTTCAAGAGTTCAGCTTGACGAAAGTATGTACAAATTACGAAATCCCTATGATTGATAATGGGAATTATTATTTTTGGTGACAAAACAAAGGCTATTACTGAGTTTCCAAATAACAATTGAGAGAACAAAGCGAATATCAAGTATATCAATGCACAGTTTCTAACAATGGGTTTTTTTGTGCTCACTTGCATGTGCAGTGTTTTGCAGAAACTTTCTTTCCAGTAGTAAAAAAAAATCTCTAGAAATTTACCGCTAACCAGCAAAATGTTCTTTTGGGGGTTATTTTCGACTATAGTAATTTATTCCAACTTAAAATAATATCTTGACCTAAGGTAACATCCACAATAATATCTTTTCGAGCTTGAATTTATGTCTTGCGCTTCACGAATATAACAATGTTGCAACCTATACATTTGCATATCACAATGTCTGCTTAACATTAGACTCAACGTCAAAAAACGAAAGGCAATAATGAAAAAGTACAAAGCAGTACCTTCTCATGCATCAAAAATAATGAATTAAACGACGAACGCAGAGTCATTTGAATTCCTAACGTACACGCCCGTCAAGATTCTAACCGTTATGCTGCGTCTTTCGACATACTTCGTAGCAGAACACGTTCTCTACTGAAGTATACTTTGTGTTCGGTGGTATACTTCTCTTCATTCCAAGATAAATAGAAACGATGTGAGGGGCGGTAAAAGAGAAGGAACGCTGGAGGGAGGCAGCGGGGACGGAGGACGCGTTAGATCTATCAAGAAAGGGCTTGAAAGAAGCACAGCGCTTGCGAGGAGGATATAAATGCTTCGTCTTGGAACAAAGAAGTCTGACGATTTTCTACGCACTTCGTTCAACCGGGTAGACTTTTTCTCCCATAGACTCCCGTGCAGCCACGCTCGTAATAAAGACACAAAAAAAGATTGATTTCAGTACGTCTGCGCTGCATAATTTCGTTGAGAAATGAACGAAAATGAGAAGTCACTCGAATGAAAGAATAAGTTAATTTTTTCTATTTACCTTTTCATCGTCAATTTATGCGATGTTTATGTGATAGTAAACAGTACGGGTGTATCTTAAATATGTACACTGACCAGCTAGACCTTTAACGCACAGTTCTAATTAAGTTGTTAGTATTTTCTAACCAACATATATAACATAATTGAAGTAAATCTTCTTGATTCAATAGCGATATCGTTGAAACTAATACTCGAATTATTGAAACAACACATAACACAGTAGCTTTAATGATATTTGCCATTGAATCAAGAAGATTTGCTCCGCTGTTGGAGATTTTATTGATTCCATAGCATTTTCTCCATATAGAACATACCTCCGTGAAGCAAAATTTGTTATTTCTTTCTGCGTAGAACCAACGTATTCCGTACTATCTCCCATATCTTAAGTTACCCATTTTGAAAATAATGATTGCAACAAATTTTTCATGTCTACTTTTTGTATATCGAAAGAAGAAAAGTGTTACATTCGAGTAAATAACTGCTCCAATATTCTTTAAGCAAGTTTTTACGCGGATTAAGTAAATTTCACTTGGATCAAATCAATATTACTGGACGTTATTCGGCACATTGTTCCCGCTTCTTTGAACAATCGACAAAGAATAATATACGCGGTTGAAAAATCCTAATAACCCAGTTACACCGAAGCATGATGAGCTCTGTCTTGGTATATTTTTGCGCGAATGCACAGCGATTCGCACGATCGTTTTGTGAATCGTCGGGGACAAAGAGCTGAGAGGGTGTGGTGGATTCTCAAAGACGCACATCCGGCTCTTTTTACCCATCGTTAGCGTCGCGCTTCGGATATCCCACGTTACACTTTATACACCCTGCGTGCCCCTCCCGATAATCTAATACGTGTAATTGAATCTGCGGGACCACACAGACGTGCGCGAGGATGGTTTTCCCGAATCGAACGGCGACTCGTTCCGCGCGAATGGCACGCGCACTTCGCGGAAAGAGGCGGAAGATAGGAAAAGCGCGCAATAACTTAGATCGCAGAGATAAAGCGAGATGTTTTCTCTCTCTCTCTCTCTCTCTTTCTCTCTATGACGAGAACGGACACGAGTACAGCGTGTCAGGAAGGCGCGGGCGACGCGCAAAGGCTTAGCGACAAGAAGGGCGCCGTCATTTCCAGTCAGTCGGATTAAAAAGAGACGCCGAGAGAGAGAGAGAGAGAGAGATAGTAACAGAGGCAGGGAGGTCGAAACCCATGTCTGAGCACGAAGTTCGCTTTAAGCTCCCGGGTTAGTCTGAGATCTACGTTCGGTCGGCATGGCGACGGGAACGATAGCAGGACGGAGTCTAAGGAGAGAAAGGACCTCGGTGAGATTCAATGAATGAAGCCCGCGCGGGCATGAATGGAGCCCTCGGCGGCGGCGGTGTAACCAGTGGAAAAGCGAACGGTCAATTCTCACGAAACTGGTGCGCCCTATGTAAAACGTGTTTCAACGAATTAATAATCGCCGGACAATTTCTAATCGAGCGGAGGGGGCCCTTTGCTACGGAGCCGGCCCGAATACCGCGGGCCGTTCCGAACGCGCGGCGGCAAACGTGACGAGAGGAGAAGTGCGCTCGGACTTGATTCGGCGGCTTAACGACTCGTCGGTGTACAACGAGATAGCCCTCGTGGATTATGATAAATAAAATCACCGTAAGAAACGTCCGTGTGAATACGCGGGGGCGTTACGAAAGGGTAGCGCAACATCTGTACCGTCAGGGAGATTATTTTCTCAGGACGGAATCGTCATTATCGCAAACGAAGAAACCGCTTAGAAGGGAAATTGTCATCACAGATATTGCTTACGTGGACCATAAATAAAGATTGATAGGAATTGCGATGCATATTTGTGTCCGCATGTTGAATAAAGAGAATGTATTATATTAAAGAAAAATGCTCATTCAGAAGATTTATCGATAATATTGACTAAAAACTAAAAAATTTAACGATCTTATTGTGTATATACCTTCTCTCTTTTAAGCGTTTTTTTTTATTTTACAGAACTAGCATGCCGCTCGACGAAGGACCGAACCAACGTCGGCGCTAATTCAAAACGACGTGCGAGCGCATATAAACAAATATAAATAAGTACAGCATGCAAGATACATATGTAATTGCGACTCACCCTTCTCTCCTCCGGCTGTGGTTCGCTCGACGAGGGGTGTCGAAGGTATCTGCAAACGAGGAGAGAGGGACGTTAGATCGCACGATCGTGACGTTTCGTGCGATAGCACGCGGTAACGCTCGAAACGAAACCCACAGAAATCGTGAATCCCGATTTCTCTCTCTCTAAGGCTAACCGAGACCGGCGAGAAATCAGAATAAACGCAGAAATCACGAATAGATGCCGCAAGACGGAGGATATCCGCACAAAAGGACCGGTAACCGTGATTAACCGAAAAGAAGGGAACAACACATGTTCTCTTTCATAGGGCTGCACATGGGGCAGCCGTATGCCGATTTCTCGCGAATCTCTCGACCGCATGCAAGACGCGGCGTGACAGCGCGCGCGGATGCTGTCATCATTAAGAGGCACGGCCCTAAAATGAGAATCACGCGTGTCTCGCGGTCGGTCGGCCGGCCGTTCTTTATTTGCCCCATCGGTTCGCCTCTCCTGTTCTTTTTTTCCCCCTCCCGATAACAATCGGTCGTCCCGAACAGACGTACCTACAGACGGAACTGCGGAGATATAATGATCATCATCACTGCGAGAATTAGCGCGCCACCGGCATTATTGTATATCGCCCCGGCGCTCGCATATCTTTCCGTAGGATGACCGCACCTGTGAGTCGCTCCGCGACACGTGCTAAATTACAGTTCGGTACTGATTCGAGCGATTTCCGCAAGTGCCTCCTCTTTGTACGGCGCCTTGAAATACGAGAAATAGGTCCACGTGGACGCCACGTGAAAGAACGGGAGGAAGTCCCCGGGCCCTAGTATCACGCTGCCTGCTTTTTTATCTGCGGTTCTCACAGCGGACCGGAAAGGTTTTCATCATTCACGGCAGATAATAAATAACTATCGTTACATGATAAGACGCTTGCGGAGATAAAAAAATTCGCCTCAAATCAATTATAAATATTCTCATGTATACAAGCAAGAATATTATAATCTTCTTAGAACATTTTCAGTCTTGATTTGATTGAGTTTGTACACCGAGAAAAATAATTCTTAAAGCAAAAGAAATATATTTTGTTAATGTTTTTTTTTGTTCAAAAATTAAAAATATACTATAAATAGGAATTTTGATTCAAAGAAAGTTCTAATTAGCTAAAAAATATTCTTTTGATATTAACAAATATTTTTTTGACATTAAACATATTTCTTTCTCACTTTCTCAATCACAAACAGCTACCGGATACTTCAATTCACGAAGAAGAACTATCCACGACTCTACGTTTTCTTGTATTTCTTTCCGCAAAAACGAAGCGACTTCTATTTAGCAACACGTGCTTCCGTTACAGTCCGCTTGCATTCGCTTATCGTTGCTTCCGCCCCTCGCAAAACGCGTACGAAGTCATCCCTGTCTCCCACATAATGCGAGACCAGTCTGCAGTTTGGCCGGAAGAATACGAGACGTAGAGGGACCAGTCGTTTAATCGTTTCATGTCGCACCAATAAACGACGAGGGGAATGGTCGACACGTTAAGCAACTCTCCAGAGATGAAACTGTGTTACTATGTACCATATCGTGTTTCTTCCCTTCAATTTATCTCATGGTGTAATCTCGAAAAATACTACGATTCGAAAGTGCACAATCAAAACTTTCAAGAGAGTAACAATGACAGAAGTACTTTTTACGTAAAGTTTCCAGACAAAATAACTAGAGACAAAACAGTATTTGCATACGTCTATTCCGATATGATTTTACGCCAAAAAACGATTCTCGTTATAAAACCTTTCTGTCAAAGTATTTTCTTCGTCCGCGCTGGCATATTCAATAAAACGCTTCATAGAATCATTTTTTAATTTTTTTAAAATTTTAATAGCATGTCGCAAAAGCGAAGATGTGTAAAATATTTTTCTTCTTCTGTAGTATTCTCTACTTCATATTCCTTTCTCCCATTATGTCGCCTACTGCGGACCGCGCAGTTTTATATCCCTCCGAACGAGAATTCCCAACTGCCGCAATCTTCGAAACTTTTCGCATTCTGCCAACAGCGAGATTACGCCTGACAGAAGCTGCAGGCTCGTATAATATTTTCTTTCGCTATTCTCTTACACACGATAGATATGTGGTCAACGTCTTACCGCCAATAGTTACCTGAAGGACATCAGAAGAGGGCTTTCTCGAAATCTACAAGACCCTTCCTCGATGAGTCGAAGACAATAGGAAGGATATTCAAGAGAAGTGTGAATCTCAAGGAGGCCAAGAGCGAAGGTTAAGGATGTAATCTCACCGGATGAGCGCGCCGTAATAGCGGAATTAGGAACAAGTCCTGCAAGTCCTGTCCCTCATCTCTCTTTCTCTCTCTCTCTCGTCTCTATCTACTCGCGCCGCGACAAACTTCCGCAGGAAGCCGGGGCATTCGCCGTGACACGCACCCTCGCAATACCGTAATATGCCAACAACTCCTCGCTCGGCCGGCTCGTCGAGCGCGAACGAGGATGAATTCACGACGCGAATTTTCAGACGGACGCGCAGCCCGCCAGGAACCTTCGGCGAAGAGGGTCGACTCAACGTATCGTTGTTTTCAACGTTCCTTCTCGCTCCGCTTCCCTCGCGTCGGTACTTACACATCCCACTGCTCTTTCACCTGTGAACGTCCGCGACCAGCGCGAGTTTCTTTCGACACTGTTGACTTCTGCCGAAAGTGTATCGATAAAAAGGGTTACGTAAGTTGTCAGGAATAAGCGAGCGTGATCGACGAATCAATATGAATCAATCGTCACGTCGCTAAAGACGAGCCTGGATAACCACAAACGTTTTCATATATACAGAAAAAAATCTTCGGATTTAATGTATGTGTTTGACTTGGGTTTGTTTAATATAAACAACATAATTTAACAACCACACTCATCGACGCAGATCCTCGCCTACGTTCGCGATCGAGTGACATTTCTCCGCTTAAATCGCGAATCTTACCGCCGAAGGATCCCCGGCGTTTCCTTTACGCGACGTACCCACACGTGTAGAACGGCCTGTACGTTTCATTCCGTCTATTCGTGCTTGTCGCAACGACGCGTCGCTTGAAGCCTTAATTATTTAATTGCGTCACGCCACGAACGCCATTTTCTATCAACGTAAAGTCAACTGCATCGGTCCCCTTCTACTAATTAACGCGACATTCCGACAAGCGACTGCCAGTCCTCTGCAGCAGCGGCTGCGACTGTGTGTAACATGTGCAAGTACGCGGCAACGGTCGGTGACTCAGGCCGGAGCGAAGCCATGAAACGGCATGTACGGTAAACGGGCCAAATCATAATACTAATACTCCGCGAGGGGGATAGAAAAAGAGGGAGCGAAAAGAAACGGAAAGAGGGAGAATGTAAAACAGAGATGGAGAGAGAGAGAGAGAATCGTATCAGGGACATTTCTAATTTTAGATTAACGCCTCCCGACATCCGTTTCCGAGGCGCGGCGCAAGCACCAGAAACACGTACTACCTAAGCCAGCCGTTTCCAGGCGCGGGGGACTCATACGATTAAGGGTACAGATCCCGCGGTTAAAAATAAAGCGCCCAGCCTGCAGGCCGCGTCAAGATCCACGCAGGGGGAAATTTCGTTGGCCCGATCTGACTCGCGTCTAAGTCGGCTATGGATGTACGATGGTTGCGCGTAAGACGAGGTACAGTCGGACGCACGTTGACGGAGTCCCTGCGCTTGTCGGATCGATCGGTCGATCGGAGGACCGTTCAGAAGGCTCGGCTGATTCTCTATCTCCTTCTGCTCTCTCCGGAATATATAATATCGTTTTAACGTAGACTGTGCGGTACATGATGCCAAATTTACTCTTAAACCTTTCACCATACATATTTTTTCTGTCGCCGAAAGACTGTACTTTCGAATTATACTAGAGATAGGTGGAAAATGCTGTGTGGAAAAGAAGAAGAAATAATATGTAAAAAGTGTGCCAAATAGCCCCGTCTGTGTGTCCCCTGCTGTAGGCGGTAACAGCCAGATGGGGAATTCGCGCAACACGAGGGAATACACATGCTGTATGAAAAATTCGATGTTTTGGGGACTCGTTAGAAAGATGGGTAATTCTTTTAACGTGTACGACGTGTATAAACGGTATTTGAGGGAAAAAGTGATTCGTTTAGAATAGCAAAGAAAAGAGAGTAACCACCATGGGAAGATCAGTTGTCATTGCCTGCGACGAACGACACGCAAAACCTACACACATACACACACACAGACAGAGAGACAGAGAGAGACACGTATACAGACGCATATACATATATTCGCACATAACGTACCCGCACGTGGCATCCACGAGCCGGTTAACCGATAACCTATCGATCCTCGACAATACCGACAATCTCACCGTTGGTAGTACCGGGAAACAAGTATTCACCAGCTTCTATATGCTCACCCTCACCCACTTCCGAATGTATGCACCATCGATCACGAAGGGAAAAAGGCAGCGTCTATGTATGCGTGTACACACACGACACGGACTACCCACAGTAATCGATATTACAATCACCGCTATCGAGCTGGACAGGCGTTCGTTGACTCTTTGTTTTGCCACTGGCGTACTATCGGGACTCGAAAGTGCGGCGGGAGAGGTACAAATTGAGAATTCGAGCGCTTAACGAACCGGGGGGAGAAAGGGGAGAGAGGAATGACACGTGGGAAAGGGTCCGAGGTACGAACGGAGAGAAAACCCGATCTAGCTTGCAACATCTTCGTACGATCCTCCCTCTCTCTCTCTCTCTCTCTCTCTCTCTCTTCCTCTTTTCCATATTGTCGTCCGTCCTTATGAACGAACGTCGCCGAGGCGTCGCGCTATCCTACGACAATGTACGGTGGCACGAGCCAAGTCGAGGGGTTGGGGTCGCACCGGCGGCGCGCGGCGTTTCGGGGTGCGTATGTAGTTACGTACGTATAGGGGTGGGTCGGTATTCAACTACGGCGTGCCAGGTGGTGACTGCCGCCCCATGTGTGCTCATATGTCTGCCCCCCAAGTGGCGTTAGTTCGCCGCTGGCGCGCGATGTGCCCCGCCGCGAGCGAATATGCAAGAGCAGAAAACGCCGTCACGCTACGCGCCGCCGTTCGCCGATTCCTCCTCGGTTAACCGACCCGATATGGGCGCGAACCTCGAGTCGTCGCGTCGTACTTTCGCTGATCCTTCACGGCGCTCACACCGACGATTAATCAGGCGACGAGCAAGAAGCGCATTAAACGTTGGACGGTCGCGCAAATCTGAAGTCGCTCGGAGCTGCCTCGTGTCGGAGATTTATTTACGTAGCCGCGCTAATTGCAAGTTTCGCTAATTAACCGCAAGGGAAGTGAAGTGGCAGGACTAGTTGTCACATCCGTAAAATTAACAGGAAGAAAAAGCAAGGCGATGAAATATAATGAATGATGAATAACAAATAACTCGAATAACGAATAATACGAATGACGAATAATGCGAATAACAAATAAATTATTTGTATGTGTATTCATTCAAATTAATTCTGTTTAAATGAATATCGTTATATTCTCTGAGTAAAATCTACCATTTACAGATTTATTTATTACTTATTATTTCAAATATATATATAAAATTCGCCCAATTCTGTCCTCACCTTTCCTTGCGAGAGTTAACTTTGATATTAACCCAACTGTCTGAAACTTTGATAGTTTACGTTTCACTCGCTCGAGATGCAACATTTATTAACGGCCATGTTTGTAAGAAAAAAAGTCACCAATCTAAGTTTATACGAGAATATGACAGATATAAGATATCGAAAGCAGTACGAGTCAAAAATGTCTCTCTCATAGGTATCACATGCGAGACGTCGTCGTTTATGTTACCAAGGGGCGTATACTCGCCTATCCAATATCGATTGGCGGACCGGTTCAACCGGCGCGTGCCGCACGGTCACAGACTGCGCTACGAATTCGGCGACGCGCGCGATACGCGTGCGCGCACGCGTGTAATTACGCATTGCGAAGGGGAGGGAGGGGGTTACCTTTCTCTCGCGTATACCGGAGGGAATTGCAAAATCCTGCAAAAATGTCCACGCTAGTAGGCGAGTCGCGTAAACAAACGAATTGTCATCGTGAAGACGGCGGAGGCGAGGCTGTCGGCGTCAGCAGCTCGCTAAACACGCGGCGGTGCAGCGCGGTGCAACGAGACAGAACGTGTGCACCATGTGCGCACATATTTTTAACATGCCCGCACAGGTGTAACCTACCCCACCGTGTCCGTCGAGGGCGGCGGCTCTTATTATACGGCGTCGGCAACGCGTTCTTACTTTCCCGGTGATCTTGGAGACCCTTGGAGTAAAAACTCGAGCGCGCGTACGGCGATGAAAGACGAGGAAAGGATCTCGTTGACGGCCGCTGGACGCCGTTAATCCTAGTCTACAATAAATGCTTTGAGTCTTAAGAAATTGACCAAGCACAGTCGAATTATAGAGGAAGGGATCAATTATGATTAGTCAATTTCTTAAAGCTTACGTCTGAAATTCTCATTGCAGATCACGATTTAAGCGCCACTCTATGGCATGGTTTCGATCGAATAATGCGACTCGATTCTAAGTAATCAATAGTCCTTACGGAGAGAAAAATATTTGCCGGTGTAGCGAATTAGTGTCGCGGTAAAAAAATCTATCGGTTACATCGGGGAAGAGAAACTTAAACATTTATTTATTTTGTGATATATAAGGTTTAATTCACGGGAATAAACGTTCGTTCAAGTACGGCGAAATAAGATCTTATCCGCTTCAATTGGTCATATCAACGGAAAAGCTGATTAATCGTTGCGGACGCAGGTATCGTCGGGCTTAGTTAAGTTACGTTAAGTACGAACATCCGCGGGGTTCGATCGGTCATTCGTCCCCCTCCTGTCGCTGTTAATATAGTCACATTTACCTGCGCGCGTCTACCTATGTACTGTTAATGTAGTCAAATTTACCCGCGCGCGTCTCGCTTTGTTCGAGCATGCGGACCGCGAACGCGTTTCGCGGCTATCCACTCGTAAACAAAAAAAGATGTGCCCCGTTGAAAATGATTCGTTAGCCGGAATCCGTGTTCCGTTGTTAGGCGCCTCGTGGTTAATGTGCGTGCGTGAATCATCCCGTCGTACCGTCCCGTCGTACCCCACCGTGTGTGGTTCCCCAAAAGGTCCCCCAAAAGGGTGCCCAACCCCATACCAACCGTCCTAGTTTTTTTGCGGTGATAAGTGATAAGGGACGCGCGCCGTCGTATCGTGAAGGAGATCGCAACCGAATTATCGCGTTTTCGCGCGATATAAAATATCCGTGAGATCGAATGTAAAAATTAACAAAATGAAAATACGTCAACGAGACCCGCAGAGTCGGGGAAAAGGCGCCGAAAATGCGCTGAGAAAAAAAACTTCGAAATTTATATATTGAAATATAAGGTTTATTTTACGGAAATAAACGTTTGTTTAAATACGGTGGAATAAACTGAAATAAACTTTTACTCTCGGCAAATAAACTAATTAAGAAGAAAACTTGGATATATTTCACAAAAAATCTATGCTCTGTCATATCAGAGTCAAATTGTTTTCTAGCCAATAAATATCGAAGGAAATGTCACAAGGAACATTTATTTCGTGAAACTTCTACGATTACTCGTGACACGCATTCAAGATATGTTCGCACTGAGAAACCCATTTAGCTCGATCAAACTAAATTCACGTTTGAATATGGACAAACAAATGTTTTGATTGTAAGAACCAAGAATGTGATTCTCGAAATCAAATCTTTCTCATGTTCGTTACAGAGAGCCAAATCTTGTAACCAAAACATTCGTTTGCCCATATCCAAACAAGAATTTAGTTTGATCCAACTAAATGGGTTTCTCAGTTGCACGTTGTCATCGTAAGTTGCGTTTTCCCACATCTGTAGTGATCGATCTGACCGAAGCGACGGCAACCAATCGCTATCGCTGCCGTCTCGAAAAGTGGAATGAAATAGAAGAAGAAGAAGAAGAGCAAACCCGGACGGGCTAAACGTTGAATAACAGATGAGAGGAGACGGTCGTTCGGAATAAAAGTTCAAGCGTGCGTCCTGTTCGCGAGACGGGACGGGAGACGAGACGGGACCAGACGGGACGAGACATACAAGAAACTAAGGTAAGGAAACTGCGACGAGCAAAGAGCGTCTAATGGGGGGTTGGTTGGTTGGTTGGTTGATTGGTCGGTCGGTCGGTCGGCCTGTTCGATAACTGGGTGCTCGCTCTTTTCTATCTCGCTCGCTTCTTCCGTCTTTCTGCATTAGCGAGGGTAGCCCGCGAGGGTAAGACGAGGGGTACAACGTCGAGTCGTGCAGCCGGCACGCGCTCAACGAATTTTTCATCCAACGGATCTCCAAGGTGCTTCTTCTTTGGCTCAACCTCGAGGAGGGAAAACTGGAATTCTCAGATGGCAGACGTCACGATATATTCCACGATGCGCAACCATGCCAACCATTTGCTTTTCGGATACATGCAACTTACGTGCGAGCGGATGTTACACGCATCTGCCGTGCGCGACTTGCAATTAACCTTGCAGATATACCGTTTCGAATATTGAGGTAAACTTTAGGCTGACACGTAGCAACGGGGTTGATACACGAGTGGTATCAACGAGGCAGGTCGATGATGTTCGAGACAGACATATCGTTGATAAACTTTACGATTACGACGCTTGATACTCACTCCAGCTCGCATTTTCTCGATCTGTACGGATGTAACGATGCACCCGCGCGAGACTCGCGTTGATTCTTCGATTCGGCCTTCGGTGACCGTTAAAGGTTGCCGAAGTGCAACCTTCGCCTTCCGAAATATCGCGAGACCTGCCTTACCGGCCTTACAGGATATGTTAATGGCACGGGACGACCCCGAGGACCCCGAAGAACCCAAACCTCTTTCATTCTCCTACTTCTTTCGTCGTCTCCCCTCGCCCCTCCTCCCTCTTTCTCAGTTCTTCTCCGCTTTGCTCTGCCTTAGCATAAAACTTCGGGGCATTTAAATATTAAATCTTGATAGGAAAGCCATTGGTCAAAGGAACGCCGCTCTCGCGCCGTTCAATACGCGCCGACGGTTGCCGGTGTGCTCTTTTTTTATTCCGACCACTGTCTCCCGGCATCGGGACGCTTTTTATAGAATGTGGGAACCCAGCGCGACTTTTAACGCGCGTCGACATTAGAATGCGGAGTGAACGCAGCATCGCTCTTCTGAGACGCGGCTCTCCGTTACATAACATCAACACCGCGGCGCAGGCCGTAAAGAATTACCGAAATCCGTTCTGCTTGTGAATCTACAAATTCAGCAAAATAATCCGACGAATGGCGATTAATACTCTTAACAAATCGTTTTGCTATGCGGAGTAAATTCCGTGAGCAAAATCGCCTAAGTGAGATATCACTTCTCATCACCAAGTTTTCATCCAGTCCCTGTTCAATTGCAGGAACCGACATGTTTTCGTGTGACAAACAATTGTCAAGATCGCTTCAAAGCGTCGATACGAGAGACGACAAGCGCGTTATAAATTCCGCACTGAGAAGAAGAGGGCTTAAAAATGTATCCGTGAAACAAGGCTGATCTCACCGAAATAAACCGTTTGTTCAAATACGGCGGAAGAAAGTTTTATTCCTAGTAAAGCAATTAATAGGAAAACCGAAGTACATTTTACAGAAATGTATATTCCGTCGTGACAATTAAATTTTCTCGCCGATAAATATCGAAGAAAAAAAAGGTACCACGAGAAACGTTTAAGCTCGCGAAATTTCAATTCCTTTTTCTCCGTGTGCTGTTAGAATTTCCACGAGACGCGAGAGCTGGGCGGTGCACGTGAATTACGTCCTTTGAAACGTATGACACGCATATTGTTATTGGCTTGAGCAACCGTTACATTCTCAACAACTTTGGATTGCAAGTGCGCGCGCTAAAGAGCGGACGACGTGTCACGCGTCCGTCGTCATGATCGTCATGATCATCGCCGAAGACGCGCGCCTGTGTAATTACCTAATTTGCACGCGTGCGGCACGCTTCGGCGTATGGCGTCGACGGTATCTGTCTACGGTGCTCTATCGGCCACGCACGCGTCTCGGATAACGCTCAATACTAGAGCGGCGTATATATAGGGGTGTCCCGTGCGCCCCATCGTCGTACCCCTCGCGCAACGTACTTTCAAGGCAACGGACGAGAACGAAACGCCATGTGGCGGCGCAACACACCACTTTCCACGGGTCTACGCGCGCCGCACGATGACATTCGCAACGGCGAGCGAAAGATAACGTCTCGATCGGAGAGGCCGCATGATCGCCGGCCGCGAAAGA
Source organism: Dinoponera quadriceps (assembly GCF_001313825.1). Classification (NCBI taxonomy): domain Eukaryota; kingdom Metazoa; phylum Arthropoda; class Insecta; order Hymenoptera; family Formicidae; genus Dinoponera; species Dinoponera quadriceps. The sequence goes on along the minus strand of NW_014556795.1, from coordinate 1,031,949 downwards.
GCGCTTTTCGCAACAGGAGAATTAACTTCCACCAGCTAAAAACTACCACCCGCACACGGAGAAAAAAAATTTCGCCGTCCTAGAGAAACCGTCTTCGCTGCTGCATATTACTTGTGACGGCGATCAAATTTCACTGGCGTAACCAAATCAGCGAATTATTCGTAATTAGGGCGGAAACAGTTTTGGGTAGAAAATATTCTGCCGAGTGAACTGGTCCTTAGGACGAGTTAATTTTGCGGTTAGAAGAAATTGTGTTTTCCTATATTTACCAGTTTATTCTTACAGCCAAGGAATTTGCAGAGTCAGCATAATAATCCAGCAAATGGCAATTAGTATTCTTAACAGATCGTCTTGCCGTTCGTGTAGTAACTGGCAGATTTTGTTGCGACAGCTTAGAATTTGCTGTGTCAGCAAGTTATTTTTCTCCGTGCATACGTCAAAATTAGCTGCCTATATGATACAACTGAAATTAGTTAATGCTAATCTCTTTGTTCCTGTACATAGTTTTTAGCCATGGAAACTCTGGTAACTCAGTTTCAATTATATTATGTGAACAGCTAATTCCTTTCTTCCGTGCGCTGTGAATCGACTTTCACGAAATGAAACACCTCTTTTAATCCCGCTATAAAGCGGCTTTGTCTAACTAAGCTCCCTGCTCCGAATGCAAATGCCGTATTATTTCAACCGAATTATATTTTGATCAGTTAGTTCGAGTTCCTTGGTTTAACCATTTATCCTGAGGATAAATTCATTCAGCCGAATTTCTCCATCCTGGCAAAATTATTTTTGCCCTAATCACGGATAATTCGCTAATTTGATTACGTCACCTATTAAAATTATTCTTCTCCGTGTAAAAAAAAAAACGACGAAAACACGAACATTCGTTATCCTGAAATGTCGAGTTTGAATGCGTCTAGTTAGTTTATTACCGTAGGTATGTACATTGGCACACACACACACACACACACACACACGCACACGCACGCACGCAATGTGTACAATTATTATCTTCTCTTATCGTCGTATCGTCGATAGAAAATTTATAGACCCGTAAACTTTCTTTCTCCTGTCACGTCGTTTTTTGCGGACGTTGATAGAAAATTTATAGACCCGTAAACTTTCTCCCGTCACGTCGCTTTTTGCGGACTTTCTCTCTCATCGTGACATTGAACGTGATCATCGTCGCGTTACGTAAGTAAAACGTAGTCTCGGACAATGACCTTACCGGCTAAACGCTAAGGAGCTAAAGTGAGACGGATATACGGACGCCCGGTCTTTCGCGCGAGACAGCTGTATCCTTAACGGTCTCTCGATGTGTTGACGACCAACGAGGGTAAGGTCAGTATCGGTGCGTGCAAAGTGTACTCAAGTTTAACCGGACATTAAAGCATTTATTCGCACCACGGAATTCTCGTTCATTAACGCACGCGGATTAAACTGAACTGAACCACAAACCGAAAAAAATTATTTAGTTGATTCGAACAAAATTTGGTTAAAATGTGCTCAAACAAATGTTTTGGTTGCGAGAATCAAAATTTAATTTTCTGAACCAAAGGTTCAGATCTCTGAAACGAAAATGAAAAAAGTTTGGTTCCAGAGAACTAAATCTCTGGTTCCGAGAACCAAACTTTGGTTCTCACAACCAAAAGATTTGTTTGAGCTTTTATCCTAATCAAATTTTGTTTGAGTCAACTAGTCCAGTATTTTCAGGATTTTTCAGTACAATGAAGCTGTGCCCGCATACACAATTTTGAAAATTACACGTATAGAAATATACGACAAATTTTACCACGTTAATATTTCGTTAATCGCCCGCAATTAATTTCGAATGTTTAGTTTCCAAAGCTGCAAAAATTTTTTTCTCCTTGAACAGATTTTCAAATGTAGCAGCATCAGAGATGCTGGTTTAGAATATTTGCCGCGCCGATCGATCACGAAGAAAGAGGGGGGAAGGGAGAGAGAGAGAGAGAGAAGAACCGTGTGTGTCCACGAGGAGATGATTAGCGATATTTTCGCATGCATCGATACTCGTCGAAGGGAACCCTGGGTATCGATATATCCCAATAGCGCTTAAGTACCGTAAGCATCCCCGAAGCACACACGGGTTGCCGCTGACGCGGCCGACGCGACCGTTCGTCGCATTGCGAACCTCCGTGGGGCTTTTACCGAAGGTATGAATAAAAGGGGGCGCCAAACTAACCAGCCACCCAACAAGGAGCAGGTGAGCACCTGGTCGTCCTGGCACGAGCTACTTGCCTCACGGTTGAAGGAAGAGGTGCTCATGTCGCGCACGGTCGACATTAACTCAATTATCTCGCAGTTCCCGCAGTAATCTCCTTCGCACGTCCGATGTTACTTATCAAGAAAGACAGGAAACTCGTTTTTTTTATCAATACGTTGCTCGTGTCGAAAAACAATCCCGAAGGTACAGCGATATTAGGAAAAAAATCAGTTTTAGAAAGAGATTACAATTTAATCGGCGTTCGATAGATCGATATGTGTATTTGACCTGATATTTGTGGGGAATGTGAATAACAGTTTGGGAAAAAAAGAGTTAACTATTTTTTTTTGTATTTGAAGAGAAGAATTAAGGAGAGAATTTTTTATCCGAATTCATTACTCGGTTTCGCGACGCTTAGTTAACGCATGCTTGGACCATCGAATGTACGGATCGAATATAATAGAAGATTTGAATAATAGGGCGCATTATATGCAGCGGGTTGCTAACAGACCGTAGGGTTTAAACGGCTTAACAGCCAACCGTGCGCAACAACTCGAACGGGAATAGTCTTTGTATCTCGTGGAAAAAAGCGGCGATCCCCCTACAATTAGCGGGGGATTAAAAATTGTCCGAAAATTTTACGCTTCCGATAATATTTCTTTGCAAGTAGACGCTTCAGTTAATTAAAGAAAATACCTAAATCGATCATAGAGATAACATAAATACTTATATTGTAACGGTAATAGCACAAATATCATCGAGGATATGCGCTCGACGAAATTAATGTAGCGAGTGTTGAAAATGAAAGAAAACACGGGGTTCAAGGAACGGATCGCGCAGATGAGAAGCACTGACATTTGAGACTGCGAACTCGGTTCGCGGGGTTCAGACCGAACAAATCGCTGAAGGACGGGGAAATCCCTAACGCGTAACCCACCTAATCCCTTTCCATTCCCGCCTTCCGAACGCGGCGCAGGCTCTCACGTTCCACTTCATCAATATCCAGTTTACCCGCAATCAATCCGACGTCCTCCAACCCGCCCACCCTTACCGTAAAAAAGAAAATTCCGCTGATATCGCCGGTGCTTAACGTAATTATTTGCTTATTATCAAGACCTTGTCCCAATTCTATTCCAGCTGACCGAATTTAACTTTTCTTCGATAAATAAATTGATAATATTCTCGAAAAAAAAAAAAAACAAAAAAAAACCAATTTTCCTCTCGAGCAAATGATAATGAGCTTTTCTAAATATTTGTGAATATTACTCGTAATATTTATAAATATTTATTTCAATACTACTATTAAAAACATATTCTTTGTTCGAGATAACCGTTACTCAAAAGGCAAAAAAAATAAATTGCTTTTCTCCGCAGTATAAGTAACACTTTACAGAGAAAGATGCATGCCGAGATCCGCTTTATCAACACACACGCAAAATAATTATGTTCCGCCAAATAGCGCGATCTCGCTCTCAACTTGAGCGAACCTGCACTAACCTGTCGACGCGCCGATCTACCATCTTTTACTTACGAATGCTCGACTTACTTGAACGTTGAAAGTGACGCTTCTGCCTCGCGCTGCCGCCAGGATCGAGCGACGACCTGCAGAGACCGTTGACGATGCTGGACATCGGCGACGCTTCGACCGTCGTTTCCTCGCCGAGTGTCCCGGCCGATCTCTCGTCCATCTCGGCGATGTCCGTCAGCGACATTACTTTGCGACGACGCGACGACTTGTCGTCCCTTGATCACGTACGCGCACTACGTATCGGCGATGCGAGTCGATCGCGCGGAGCACGAATGAAACACTATTCGTCCCAATTCGACACTTTGAACGAGCGTTCGCGACGTTTCCGTCCGACGAACGGCCGCGACAGCCTCTTCACTCGAGGAACGATCCGTCCGATGTGCCGCTAATGAGAATCGGTGTTTCGACTAACGTTAATGGAAACGCAATCGACACTTGTCGATGGCGAGCCGACCGACCTGAAGTTGGCCGGCGGTTAAGCCCTGAACACCGGCGCGAAAGGCGCCGGTGACACCTCGCGTGCACTTTTTCTAAGACTCAAACGATACCACTTGACAGTCGCAAAAGAGAGATGTCGCAAAATGCATTTAATTAATTCGTACGCCCGTTTCTACCACCACGATGACGTAAAATTCAATCGACAATTAACTCAGCGGAATTGACCAATTGTATCGGCCAATTACTGAACCGAGCAACGCGATTGGTCAATACCGTTGAGTTAATCGTCGGTTAGATTTAAATCATGGTGGTGGCAAGACCGATCGTTAGACGCGTAATTTCGAGTCCCGATGTGAAGTAATAATTCACGACTCCTCTGGGAATGATCTTTCGACAAGAACTTCGATGAATGTCGCAGAAGGAGAGCAAGGGGAAAGAGAGGAACTAAATATTACGAGTCTCTAGGACGTCGCGTATCCCAGAGGTTATTGTTGTTACGATACATCTCGCGTTAGCAACACGTCACGAGAATACGTTTGCCTTTAAGCGCTGACGATATTACCGGTGCGCCTCGTAAATAAAAACACGCGCGCGTTTCCCCGTCATTGAAGCCGTACCAAGTTGATCCGGACGTCTACGCTCCCGGAAACTCGGGTGGGACTTCTCCAAGCTCGAATTGTATACAGGGTGTGCGCCACAACCCGCGACTTCGATTTCAACGACGAGAAGTCGGATGATCCCTCCCCCTCCTTAATATTTCCCCGTTGTACTATTTCGTGATGATCATATATTGATAATTAATGGTAATAACTAGTAATAATCAATAATAATAATAGCAACAATCCTCTAATGGTAAGGAGAATTTTCAGAACATCAGAACATTTTTCAAAGTGTCTCACAATTGCGATTATTTAAAGTGAGTAAACTTTATTGCATTTTTCCATCTGTAAATAAACAGAGGGAAAAATATTACTTCTTTTACTCATTTTGCATATTAATTAGATGAACAAATGAACAGAACATCGGGTCGGATCCGACCCCAACCTTACCATTAGAGGGACAATAACGATATATTGATGCCGAAGTTTCNTTTAAATTTCTGACCCGGGGGAAGGGGGGGGGGGGGGATATTTAATTAGTTGTGCCTCGAAGTAAGATTCGGTGAGAACGTCTATCGAAAATCTATCGCACGACATTCTCACTTGTTTATTCACACCCTCGACCCGAGTGTTGCGGCCGGGGCTCGATGTTATGATTAACACTGTTGATTCAGTGATTCGGTGTTACTCGGCCGCACGAATAACCTTTCATGCTGACAGGCAATTACGCATAGCTGACAGGAGTTGGCCGGGAGGAGGAGACGTCAATTGCGGGCGTTTCGGATCGCTCGTTGATCGCGAGAATAACGCACGACGCGACTCTCATTCGCGCTCATTCGTTCATTTGTACGTGAAAAGAAACGTAACGGAAAGAGGAGAGAACCGGACGTGCGTCGCCGATCGACCGTGGATCCGAGGGCCTCCTAACCGATAATAAACAACGCATCGAAAGTTTAGACGCACCTTCGCCGCTCGAGTACCGGCGTAGCCTTCCTTGGATACCGCGATACCAGTCCAGTTCCCGGTGATAAAGCGCGACGACACGAAACGACAATAAACAAACATTCGGCGAGATAATCAGAGGCGATAATTATCAGTGGGAAGTCACAAAGCACCACCGATTCATTAGCAGGTACTTCGGGAACGCGAGGAATGCACTCCCGCCGGCCCGACACTCCCGGATACAGACTGACCGTTGTGTATTTCGTTAGTCAAATGCGATAAGCGCAACGAGAGCCGCGCGCTGCCGCCAACGACGAGATGGCGCGAATTAGGGAGATTGCGCGCGCGCGCGCGCGCGCATGTGGCGCTGTGACGCGCGAATCGCAGAGGAAGGGGAATATACAGAGGCAAATAGAAAGACAAAGAGGGAAGGAGAGAGAGAGAAACAATACACTTGGGCCTCTTTTTACACGGTGGCGTATACATCCGTGCAAGGAGAAATGGTGTAAAAAAAAAAGGCGTGCCAAAATCGATTCGCAACGAAGTTAATAAAGCTTGTGTTAAAGTGACGCGAACTATACGAGAGGCAATTTAAAATATAGAAACGCATTCACTGAATCGGGCCTGACTGTTACGGATTGACGACATGAAGATGGAAATTTCTCCAATCGAGACGAAGTGAGCCAGAGAGCCGAAATTGGTTGATTTATTTGAATTCGAATCTCTAATCCGCAATTTCCTATTCCCAATAACTGGTCCGATACGAACTTGAAGCGGAACTGTTTAAGAATTAAGAATCTGTGCGACGGAGTATAAACAAATTAACAAACACGAGCAACACACAGAAATGTACGATATATATGAATGTATGTACAAATGTTTACATGAAGAGTTTGTCTTTATTTTGTACTTACCTCTGCATCATATAAATATAATTGTGTTCTATACGATTAAATTATAGAAAAGATCGGAGTAGCTTCGGTGACACTTGCAACGAATACAACGCAACATAATTAATCACACAGATATGTATACTCTATATAAAAAAAAAAAACGAAACTTTCGTATAATTTATTTATCGATTTATATGATGTAAAAATGTTATGTCACAGATCTATGAATTCATTGTTTTCGTTGTCAACGCCGTTACGATCGGAGCTACGTTACAATGCTCCCTTTTAACACGTAACACGCACAGTATTATAAATATATATTTGTGTGTAATAAATACGTAATATACTTACAATGCTGCGAACAATTTTTAATGCATAACGAAGAATCCAACAATTGTGTTACCAGAGAAACATTCCTCTTGTCATCGATATGTTGATACTGAACCAAATATTAATATCCTCGCTTGTGCGAAAAGCCTCTATATATGTATAGCTGCTCGATAACTTGCAATAAACTAACTAACGAAGAAGGCTTTACTGTTTTCACTGCGACGCTAAAAAGTGGCCATACCATGTCAGAGCATTGCAAGGAGTCGCTTTTATCGACAATTTTACATGCTAACGTTAAAGGTATCGCAGGTATCAAAATGTCGTTGCAAAATTGCTCGAAAATTGTTATAATCGTTAGAATTCGTTATATTCATTCACACAGTACATGGAGAATTTGAAGTATATATATTAACGTAAGGCAATTACGTTGCCGTCGTCCTTCGTCGCCTTCACAAGCGAGAGAGTTCAAGACGGTGCAACGTCGAAGTATAATGCACATAAAGTTTCTCTCTTTCTATAAAATTTAGAAGATTTATTGGCTTATCTACTTCAGGTAGTCAGGTAATACAATATATTAGCATGTCTCACGGTATAGCGCGTCACGATTTGCCTCGCGTAATTCCCTACGATGAGTATCTTCGTTGTTACAAAGCAAAACGCACACACAACACTCCAGCGTGGGTGCGTAATAAGATAACTTTATAAACAAATTATCCTATATGGGGCGTTAATTTTGCGGAAAATATATGCAACCGAGATACAAAGTTATTTGAAATACTGAGAACAATCTCTTCTCCTTCTTTTTCATCTATTCTACTGTGTATTCCGACCTTTGGAACTCTATTTTTTTTTTTTATTAAAATTTGTTCCTATGTAACCACCTAATAAGCGCATGAATTGTCACCTGGACTTTTCCCGTTTCTCTGGTCAAGACAAGCTCTTGACGATAAAAATTCTGAATATATAAAATATATATATATGTCGCGCGTACAATATTATATCACCTAATTTTTAAGGCATAGAGACGGGACAGAACGTTTCCGTTTTAAGATCTAAATCGCGGAATGTGAATATATATAACGTAGAAATGCATAATGTGGGGGAATGCGATTAATCCGTTCCTGATATATCTTCCGTCCGAGTGAACTTTCGCATAAATAGTCATCTCTGCCTGTCGAACAATTCCGTGGACGTGATACAATACGATGGCTTCACTCACCGCGTCTCAACGAACGATCGCGCGAAATGCCAAGAGAAAAATATTCTTTTTCTCTCTCTCTCTCTCTCGCTTTCTCTCTCTCTCTCTTTCTCTCTCTCTCTACGAACTTTCACAAGCTTCATTCGATCACATGATTAGGCCTCTGTAGGGATTTCGGGGACATGATGTAACCGCTTTTCACTACATTCACGACGAGATTTTTCGGTTTCGGCGGTAACGGCGGAGGTTTCGGTAATTTCGCGCGAGACGCGTCCGTACTGTAACATCCTGAGTGTAAGGCCTTCGATTGGGGATTCGTACCGTTCTCTACGACCGTCTGATCTCCGTCCACTAACGTTCTGTCAGCGTCTAAGGTGAACGAGCTGTCGAGGCACTTACTCAGAGGCTCCGTAATATTAACCAGGGCCGAGAAACGTTCATTCACACCACCTCCGTTCGTCACGTGCGCGGCGAGATACTCGTGTCCGCCGCTGCAGCTTTGTTGCTTATCCTCGTTAGAATCGTAAAACTTGGTGGTGCCCTCGCAATTGGCCGACACCGCTCGGCTTCTTCGCATCTTGTTACAATCCGACGGTTTCCCATTCTCCTTGTTCTGATCAGTAATTTCATAGCTTTAAGAGTCGAAACGTATATGATATAGAGATCTTAAGAATTTTGTGTTCTGTGCACACGCAACACGCTTTCTACTGCTACTAACTTCCAGTTTATGTCGGGATGAATCAAACCATCACACATAATATACGTGTAATTTGTACCTTCAAAAAATCCGGTAGCTCGAAATTGATTTCGGTTCCTCTCTGGTCCTCCAGTCTGGATCTTTGTGCTCTTTTTAGCCCCTCGTATAAATCTGCGGGAGAGGAGTAATCATGATCCTTAAATTTATCTATTGTCTTAATAAGTTTCGCATATAGTTCCAGATTGGTTTGCACTTATGAGATTTAATTAATTCGATTCGTCAAATTCGTTACATAAAGCCACAAGAGAAAAAAGTGATCGTTCTTACCGTCTCCGTCGAATCTGCCTGGAAGCTGCAATTTCACACCGTTACGCCACTTTGCGATAAGCGGAGGCTGAGACTTGACAGGCGCTCCTTCGTGTATACAGTCATTCGTGTTACCTTTCTCACTGGTATTGCAACATTTAGATTTTGCCTTGAATCAACGGAAATAGAGAGTAAGTGAATTGTAGTTTTAAAGGCTCGGAAAAAATCCGGTTTTTCCTTTTCAAATTTTTTCCCGCGACTTTTTCGCTCTCTTTTCGCGAATGAGTGAAATATTCGACAAAAAAACTCGGATTTTGTCATTTTTCCACGGATTTTTTGGTTTTTTTCTTTTCATAGTAAAAATTAAATTTATAAGAACATGTATCCAATATATGTGCAGACGTGCCTTACCTTTTTCTTTCCGTGGATCGTTGAGTCTCGAAGGAAAAATTTACTGGACAATATGGAGGATCCCTCCGAACGTTGATCATCAGACTGAACGAAATAAAATTTAACGATGATATATTAAAAATAATTTGGTATACGACAGAAAATTATACATATATATTATCATCATTTTAATATCATTTTATCTTACCTTACATGACCCTTCGCTATACTGGTATTTATTCCTACTCTTCCCAACCAAGAGCTCTTCGAACACTTTGTTAGTGATTTCATCCAAAGTTGGTTGCGCATGTGGTAATTCGTCCAGATACTTGGCAGTATGCAACTCCCGTTGAAAATCTATAAGAATAACATTTAAATTAAATTACGATCTTATCACTTTGTATCTATGATTTCTTTTTTATTGATTTGCACGAGACGACTAACCTTCTTCATTCGCCATTACGATGAGTCGTGTAGGGGCACCGATGGCCATAATATCCATAGGAACACAATGGCCTTCGCTCCAAATACTAATTAAATCTAAATTGAAACCGTACTTATTTAGAAGAGGCCTCAGCACATCCTTCAGCGTTTTACCCTTGTGAGCGATAACGCTTATTATTCTTCGCGAAGGCAGTTCCACCTTCAGCACCTTCGTGAGAACGACCTCCACCTCTTGGCTTGCTAATACTGATGAAGAACATTTCGTGTCTACCATCTGCAAACAAGAACAGCACACTGTGTATTATATAATTATTATATTAGCACATTAGAATATCGGTGTATTACCATTAAATGATAGAAAGAGTAATTCAGGTTAAAGAGAGTGAATTACGATGTAAGTAGTGTAAGCAGGTATTCAGATAGCAAATAATATTCCTGACTTAAGATGCAAGTATATGAGGCGAGGAAAAGGCGATTTTAATTTCTTCCTACACCAGATTACGTAAGATGGACGAAAGATTGAGCACCCACTGCAACTCGTCATATTCAGATGCATCTCTACGACATTCGATCAATTCCATTCTCTCTCTCTCTCTCAGCATGCATTCTCTCAGCTAGTTCGAAAAGTAAAAGACAGCACAAACCTCATCTGTCGCTAGTATCAGAACATCATAGTTAGTGTATCGCAGGGCTCTCTTATCAAGGAGACGGGTAACCACGTCTTTAATGCTGTCGGTTTGGCTAGTTGTCACTACCGTAGTGGACCCATCGGGCAATATTACTCGACACAATCCCGTGCATTTGCTGCGAGCTTCTTTCTTTTCGTTCGTTTGTCCTTCGTAGGACGATACGGACTACAAGCACACGCGCACACACTCGTTCAAATATATACACACAAGTTGACATGTGCATTTAGTAAGATTTGTACAATCTGATAAAAGAGATCGTCAACTATCGTTTCACAATTATAAATAGAGATCCCAATATTATTCTACTAGAAATATATCATGCCAGAAAAATTCAATGTGACCAAGAAGATTCGGTAAAACGGAATGGCATAATGTAATAAAACACTATGCAATATGTATGCTTTCCATTTTAAGTGATGAAAAATTAAACATTAGGCTTTTCGATAATTTGATATTAGACTTGTCAATTTTTCCCAAGAGACTCATCTTTAAACGTTTATATTCTAAACAAGAGATGCATGAAAAAGCCGAAAAAGGTTCGTAGCAAGGAATCGGATCTACTCTACGACAGCTAATTCATAGTTTATGGATTAATACAATGTATGTTCTACTCTTTCACCTGGTTATTGTACAACAACAGTAACAATCTTCTCAAAAATATGTAAGTCTGATCATCTACAATACCACAGATTTCGTAGGCACACATCAACACTCATCGATAACTCAAAACATAATAAGAAAATATTGATCGTAGAAATTTACTCTTGAAAAGATAGAGGAAATTTTATTAATGCCTGGAGCAAACTCTAGTAATTAGTCAAACTAAATGTCTTCATAAATATATGCGTAGCTGCAATGATGCTTACGTGTTTGTTAAAAGACTGCCGCAGTGCCAAATCCCATGACGCTAACGATGATCGACTACTGGATATCGACACGCTGTCTTCATTATTGTTGCCTTCCGTTTCTCTTTTAATAGCTGTAAAGCTCTTATATATAGTCTCACTTCGACTGGGGACTTTGTTGTACTCGGTCTCACCGCGATCTTTCGATTTAGATCTGACAGTACGAAGTAAAGCATCATATATATTGCATAGTCAAATTAAATGTGTTTTGTTCTCCTTATATATATTTTAAAATACATTCTTAAGCGAGCACAAGCATGGGAGCGGCTCAACTGTCAACAATAGTGAGGAAAATGAGATATATTATTGAGAGATAAGTTTAAATTATTGAAGTTTTGCATTAAAAACCTAGTAGAAGCTAGTTATTGAACGTTTCTTGTGACCGATTTTTGGAAGGGCTCGAATCGAGTAAGCAAAAAATGAGAAAAGTAAATTATTTATTTAAAAATGAGAAAAAGTGAGATGCTTTGAAAAAGTGAGGATAAGAGAGGAAAAGTGTGGCGCTCCCATGTCTGCGACACACAAACATATACATACACACATATGCACACACAAGCTCATAAATACCTGTTCTTTCTGTTCCAGGGAAGAATCGACTTTCGACAACGATCTTCCGCATCAGAGTGGCTTTTCTTCAACTTTACACTAGGCGAACTCGTAAGATGTAGATCACAGTCTTCCGTATTAACTATGGCGGTGCCTGCCTCCAAGCAAGCACGATAAAGTTCCGATCGCAGGAATCTCGGGTAACTGTCGAATTTCATCAAGTTGAACACTTGCTTCTGGGCCTGAAACGACAATACAAATTAGTTAAATTACAATTATGCATCGATTCAATTTTAAAATATATCGTACACCCGCGAGAACATTCATTATCAAATCACTATGAACGAGCAGTATTTGAGAAGCTTCGAGAATGCAACCATGGTAATTGATGCTTTCCTTTAGAAATGCGTTTCAAATAATTTAACTTGACGTATTTAACACATATGCGTGATACGTACTTGCAAAAATAGATCCGCGGGTGCTTCGTCGAGTAACTCCTGGGTAATCTGCCCCGATGCATGACTGTCAACGTTCACTGGCTCGGCGGCTGTACTCGACAAATGACGCTGGTATATTTGACAAGCTAGTCGACGCCGCGTAGGAACGTCTTTAGTATCTTTGTATCTCTCACAAGCAGCCCAAAAATATATGTTTTCATGACTAAACTCCTTCTTGAGAAACTCCTTGAATAAGGGAACAACAATGCGCGTTTATATATGGTCGTTTAATATTTATATAATACGTATAATAATATTAAACACACGTATAAATATCATATATACGCGTTATATGTATGATTATACGTAATCTTTATAAACTATTTAAAAATGATATGAAAAAAAAAAAAAATATATATATATATATATATATATATATATATTATACATACGCATAATTCAATCGATATAAAAGAGACTGTGTAAAACTACTTACAGCGAATGTTTGCAAGCCCTTTGGATCGTCCAAGAGTTTTTCGAAGCCATTCGCCCACATGTGTACTCCTTTGCAGTCATTATTTTTGTCGCAAGACTCCGTACTGCCATACTGCAGCAAACATGTTCGATTGATTAGATCGAGAAGAAAATATGTTTCCATGACTATTTCAAGGTGAATAAATGCATTGCTGCGGATAAGTTTCACGTGAAAAATAAATGAGACAAACTTATCTTAAGTGTGTGTTTAAATTTATAAATTCAATTTTTCATTTGTGACACAAGCAACGTATTCATTATGTACAGTCGCCGTCATGTATACTATACGGTCAGTCACAAGATCGCGACACTTTCTTTTCCGACGAGTTACACAACGCATCTCGTATCCGACAGGAAAGTTGTGTCTCCTGAGAATGACTAAAGAACAAATTTTTCTATTGGATACAAGATGCATGCTAAATCTCACGAAAAAGAAAGTTCTATTCTGCCGCTCACACTAGATTGAAAATTATGCACATTCGAGTCTAAATTAAAAAAAAAAAAAAAGTAGTGAAAAATTAAATCAAGATATATTTCATATTTTCATACATAAGCAAGAATATTATAATCTTGGGAGATTTTTCGTCTCCATTTGATTGAATTTGTATCGACGCAAGTGTCACTCGAGTTTAATAAAGACTAAAAATCACCTAAGAATATTATAATAATCTTGCTATTATTATATGTGAGAACACCTATCATCATTGATTTAAGACTACTTCTCCTGTGTACGACGATGCAGTTATCTGTCGACCGATTTGTAACACTAAGCCAAGTCTGGTCAAACGATCCCGATATTTACTTCTGCGCATTCCGACCTCGGAGAACCTTTGCAATTCAACACCTGCCGCGCGCGCAACAACAGGTGCGCGGCGCTATGAGAAAACACGCTTTCTTGGATGGCTCACCTTTCGCGTGCTCCGTTTTCCCATCCTCTTTCCCCATATCCTCCCGGCTAACGCGCAATATATCACCGTCCCACGCGCGATTGTATCTTTTCACAATCAATACAATATTATTATGTAAGTGGAGAAGTGAACTTGAAGGCAATTAGCATCAGCGAGATGCCAGGAACGATCGGAGATAACGGCCCGCATTTTGAACTCTCTTTCATCGCACATCGAAGAAAAAGAGATTTCCCGGAATTCATCAGAGTAAACAAAGCGAACGCAGGTTTGTGGTCGAAGAAAACAGAATTTCCGGCCTCGTAGGAACCAGAAATTCTGTTCTCTTCGAAACGCACCCCGGCTCGTTCGCTGTCTGGTAAATTTAACCCGGCTTTTTTTCCGTGCGAAAAGTGCCTCGAGCGCGGCCAATCGGGTGGTTCGTAATCCACTTTTAGCTTAATCCACTCTTATCGATAAAAAAGAGAGCGGTGTCTCCGTCAACAGCGCGCAGGAAGTCGAAGACGTGCATCAGCCGGTTCGAGGAATACGGCTTGAAGATAAATATGACTCGTCGCCCTATGAGCTCACGAGCTGCCTGCGAGCTCGTAATTACCGATAATTAAGGGAAGGTCTTGCGTCACGGCAACAGCACCCACCCACACCCACCGTCGAAAGTGCGCCAATCAAAGTGAACAATTAAACGAGGCTAATTCAGAGTATCGATCAATGAGAGAGAGAGAAAGAGAGAGATCGAATAAAAATCTGTGAATTAAATTCTTCGTTTCCCACAAGGGGGAGAGGGAGGGAGGGGGACGACCTAACCGGCTTCATCCTACGTTGGCGTCTGATTCACAACAAGCCGTTCATTGGGAGGCGCGCGTACTCGAATTGGATTGACATCGACCTCACTTCTGTTCGCTTTACTGCACGGTCGTCTAATAACCGCGGTCGACCGAGACTTTCCTCCTTGTGGAAGGCGCGCGCGCGCGCACAGATCCGCTCCGAAATCGCCGCCAGCGGGGGATCGGCAACGACGGTACCAACGACGACCCGGTTGTGTTCTACGTACCGATTTTACTTCCATGTTACGATTCGCGCGGTCGTTCGTTCTCTCACAGCAGCGGTGTCATTTATCAGCCACTCGGGACGCGCGCCTGTGCGCGTGTGTTCGCATACTTCGACGCGGAATAGGCAAAGTCGCGCGAACGAGGAGGAGGAGGAGGAGGCAAGGACGACGAGGAGTACAACGACGAAGAAGCCGACGATGACGACTGCAAGAGCTAAACGGGCGACGATTCGCTCGGGTAACGAGGACTCCGCCCAACACGACGGCCGGCGGACATCGCCGTTGCTTCGCGAGGACGCGCGGGATCGCTGCTGACAGAATCGAGAATGCGACGTTACGCGCGCGCGCGCGCGCACCGATCTGTTCTACGAGCTGCTGCCGATGACGACGACGAATGGTCTAATCGCGCCGGCCGTAATCATCGCGATGCGCTCAGGCACACACAACGTGCGCCTCTCGCACAGTCACTACTACCGCGTTCTCGCCAGGCTAGGCCACTTTACGTCGAACAAGGCCCACTTCCCTCCCTCCCCCCTCTCGCCTCGCCTCCACCTCCTCCTCCTCCCGCCGTCCTTCTCCCTCGCTCGCGCGCGACTGATTCATTCTCATCGCCGACCCTACTTCCCCCTGCCCGCGCCTCTTCCGCTCCCACCGTCACCAGCACTAACCCCGCGCACTACCACCATCCACCGGCGCGTCACGTATCGTCACACGATGGCCTTTCCCTCTCTGTCTCCCCCCAGTGGCTCCTCGTCACTCAACCTCGTTTTAACATCTACGCAGGGCCGCACGCGGAGTTGCAGAGCGGCGCGAGACGGACAGCTGATCTCTCTCTCTCTCTCTCTCTCTCTCTCTCTCTCTCTCTCTCTCTCTCTCCTCGGGTCAGGCCGTCCCGTGGACGACGATGCGAAACGGAGAGGAATTTTTCGTCCGCAGGGTTACGGAAATAACCTGTTTCTTCCCCTCCCTCCCCCCACCCCTATTTTCCGCGGTTTCCTTCTCGGCGTTTCCTATCTACTTCGCGGCAAGAAAATTAATGCGACGGGCTTTAATTGGATGGAACACGTGGATTTTTTGGGATGCAACACCGAAGAAGTGCGCGCGGAAATAGGGAAAAACGGGCTTTTCCCGAAACTTGAAAATTATGAAGCGGTCGGAACGATCGTGAGAAATTCGCACATTTATGTCTAAGACGCTACGTTCCGGAATTCACGGCCAATGCTGAAAGTCTATGGTTCACGTTGCATGCAGATCATCAGCGCTAGCGGTGAATATTGAAACGCGGCCTAAACGATTAGAACTCGCTACTGCAAGCACTTGTTTCTTCGGATAAAAAATTGTCGAGCAGCATCAATATCATCGATAAGTTGTGTTATCGCCAATCATCACATAATCATGCGCACATGTGTACACAATATTCATACCAATCCGTTCCGATCTCAACTTACTTCGGGACACATTTTACAGAAAAAGAAAACAAAAAGATAGGGAATTCTAACATTAAACTTACGGACTTTTATGGATTCGTTATAATTGCGCTTAAACAGTATGTATAATTACTATATATAATTTTGTCAAAACGGGACAAGTACTTCGAGTGGTGAATCCTAACCGTTTTAGAAACACACGTACGAATTTCGAAGGATCGTTCCAATTGGTCGCTCCCCGCCTTTCCCGTCCCGCTTTTTCGTCGTCCACGGCACCCTCGGCCTGCGCGAATGGGCGGTAACGAGGGAGGCAACAGTGAGTATCCGTGTGCGTCTTGGCGTCTCTCGCATCCGCTCCTGCGCGTCTATCATCGTAAGATCTATTCACGCGCACCTAAGCGGTACACGCGGTGCGCGAACCTCAGCTCTCTCGCACGGTAACGTCCTTTTTAATAACGCTCCGGACGTTACCGCGCGCGCTCGCGGCGTAGTCGTCGTCGTCCGAGGAGGAGGAGGCTATTTTCCGCCCCGCTATTGTCGGTGGTGCGATTTAAGCGAGAGTTCCGCGGCTCGAACGCGCGCACCGATATAGTCGTAAAGCGACAGTTGCGAATTAAACTTCAACGTGCTTCTACAATCCCCTCGTTAGCATCCACGAAAGTAGCGATCTTCCTGTTCTCTTACTTTCCTGCCGAGTCTGAAAGAAGATTTCACGTGTGAGGCCACACACACTCGCGAGAATTGTCGCGTGAATAGTCGCGAGAATATTCGCGAGAATGTACAAAATTTGAAAGGGATGGGGG
>NW_014556795.1:1003423-1014642 GCF_001313825.1 Dinoponera quadriceps | reverse complement strand
AAAATTTGAAAGGGAGGGGGGGGGGGGAGGGAAGACGTAATGTGGCGGCTCACCAGTTGTGAATTTTACTTTATGAGATATTAAGACCGGATTCGAGCTCGTCGGAGATTTTGCAGGAAACACGCAAGACCACCGAGACATCCGGTACACGAAACGAATTTGTACGACGCGAATTCGACGACGATGACGGGACCTAAGGCACGTCGCGACCTCATTGCAATTCCATTCCTAGAAGCGGCACACACGACGTGTATACCGAACAAAGTGAACGTACGCGAGAGAGCACGCGAGTGTGTGGCGTAATTTGGACGCGGGAACGCGTTCACGGAGCTCACGCACACTGATCTGGAAGGGCGGGGGGAAGGGGGGGGGGTCTCTGGTTATTTCGTTTTCGCTTAACCCTTGCCTGTGTATGCGCGAATCACAAGCAGGAAACGATGACGCGGCTTGAATAATGTACGCACGAGAGAGAGAGAGAGAGAGTAACCGGAAGTTGCGCGAAAGCGACGACAAATCTTACGGGACATTAGCATTAGTAATGCACGATGCTGGAATTGATTCGAAGAGAATATTGTTTCTCCATAGAAAGAGAAAGGGAGAGAGAAATTTATTAATTATTTGGAGATACGCGATCGTGAAATCGACGGAGCTTGATTATCATTCAAGCAAAGAGGATACTAGCGTGGATATTACCCGGTAAACACCAACAGTAACATTATACTAATGTTACAATTTCCCTCTCAACGATGGAAATGCAATATAACATGCGTTATATATAATAGTAACATTATTGAGTGGGAAACGATAACATTGTTATTACTATCAGTTAGTGTTTACTGGCTAATTAGTGTACAAGACGAAGCGAAATGATTCCGAAGTAATTTTAACGCTTCTCTTTTGTTAAAAAAAAAAAAAAAAAAAAAAAACCATCCATAGCATGCGAAGAGTGAAAAATTCCGAGGCCTTTTGTTGCGTCCCTACTCAAGAATCACGAACGTCCAACAACGAGATTCGAGATGAGCTGAGTGAATCCAGGTATCCCGCCGGGACGACTACGCGGCGAGAGGCGAGCAAACGATCCGAGAACTGAGGGTAAATATCCGAGACGGAGACGACTCACCATGCAATTGTCCGAGACGCCGTTGCCGAGATTCCGTATCTCCTGCAGACTGCCCCAGGGACGTGGCTTGTTGTCCTGCTTGCCGGTGTACGAGTGGCAGAAGGGTCGTGCGTACTCCATGCTGGAATTGACGTCCTCGAGGCTGTGGACCAACGACTTGGCGACCTGGTTGCCGCCGCAGTAAACCTTCGGGCTGAGCTTGTTATTGGCCGCGTCCACCGGCAGCTGCTGCTTCGTCTTCTCCGCCGACGTGCCCGCGGTGGTTCTGGACGATTCGTCGTCCTCGATACCGTCGAGCATCGCCGTGGTGCAGACCGACGCGAGGGAGCCAACGGACGTACTGGCCAAAGTGCAGCTTCGTGCCGCTGCAGGGGCAGATGTTCCCGCAGGGGCGCAGGTGGTGGTCGTACCCCCACCATTCCCCGACCGCATCTCTGAAACGCGTGCCTTCGTGGGTCCCCACCGTTTTCCTCCATTGTTACACAGCTCACTCGCGCCCGTCCGACGGCCGAAAGCGAGCACGCGAATTACGGCGAGGACGTCGTGAAACGCGCGACCGTCGTGCCGGGTTTTACCTTTAGCCGGGTCGAATTTTAGTTCCTTGTTCCACCGCACCTCCGAGGTCGCGCGAACCGCCAGCCGGTGTCCCGCGGCCTCGCCGATGGACTCCCGGGATGATCGCGCCGTTACGTTCTGAAAATCGATTTTGTAGGAGAGACGAAGTATAAATAATCTCACGTAAGAAAAATAGATCGCGGAGAGAATATGAAGTCGGTGGCTGAATCGATTGGAATATGACGTGTGCACGCGTGCTTACCGACTTACCGCGAGTAAATTTACCGAGAGTATGAACACACGCTGGCTGCACAGTTTGGAAAATTCAGAAGCGAAATCATCATCCGACCGTGTGAACGCGGGAAAATGTTCTTTCTTGAAAAGCCACGCGAATCGAAATCTTGTTCGTTGGATATAAGTGTCAAGTATATTTGTTTATATTTATTTTATGTCAACATACAGGGGGTCGCAGTACAAGGAAGGTGCATGAATATCTCTTGTTTTTAAGAGAGAAATGTTACAAATCGAAAGAGAATGACCGTAAAAACATTCTCCTTTGGTATTCCTCTTTCGAGATCACACGAATTGTGCCTCGGACATTTCTCATTGAAAACCAAAAGAGATATTTAATTATTCTCCTTATGCTGGGACATCCTGTATGTCATCGTTTGACGCACCGATCTCGCAAGTTAGTCATTCCAAATGTAATACTCGTAATACATTGACAGCCAACTTGCCGACATTACTCGTTCCTTTCGCGCGGATAATAAATTTCTATAAATACATAAGTAATCGATCTTTTATATAATTGTTTATAGCATCACGAAACTCGTCTGCCTTACTCGTCAATGATGAATTATCGCTGCTTCGTTAAGCTTCATATGTTTATTCAAATTTATATTTATATTCTAGTTAAATTTATAGATTTTTAGATTATGTAGAATTACCCTATATTGCATATTGGTAGGATATTGCCTTCTTCGGCCGCAGTCGTTCGCAGTGTTCTTGCCCGAACAGCTGCCGTAGTCGTCCTTGAAACCGATCCCGGAATCACTGTTGCTGGAATGAGCGGTCGACGTGCTAACGTTGCTCGGCTGAGGCGAGGCGGTGTCCAAACGTATGCGCGCTTCGTTGTAAGGATTCGTCTCGCCGTTCGTGCAATCGGATATATACAATGTTTGTATGGCACCGATAAGATTCGTACAGCTATCGGGAAACTCTTGGCAAACATTCAGCTCGGACGACTTGGTGCACGTAAAGCCGAACACGTTACACGCACTAGAATGCACTTGGTGGTCGATTAACTTATAATAAATAGTGAAGACGTGACACGAGTTGGAGACGATATCGTCCGTGTCCCTCATGGATTTAGTCAATATACCAAAATACTGCTTGTCCTGCTCGGAGAAGGAGTTACAAAATATTATTCGATACGATGGGTACTCCGCGATCACGCGATTCTCCGAGTTGGTGAGCTTGATATTGGCAACGTGAATGGTGAGAAGAACGGTCGTCGGGTTTCGTTTCTCCGCCTTCAGCCTTTTGATGCACTTTCTTAAAACCTGCAACAGAAACAGTCGGGTAAAAGATCTGTATTACGTACAGTCTCAAGGAGGTTCTGGCATTTGACCGCAGATCAATTTGTAATATATAATACAAAAGTAAGACACGATATAAGAGTTGATCGAACTAAATGTGCGACAGAAATTTCGATAACCTTCACCGTATCGTTTTCGAGAGATATTTCATGATCAACTTGATACGTTTACAAGCATGCAAAATTTCATAGAACAGATTTCTTCTAATTTGATATATTTATGTACAAGATGAAAGTTTGAACAACTATTGTAACATTGACGATTAATATCCACAAATATTATAGGTGAATTTCAGAATTATTGACAGTTTCGTTTTAAAAATACAATGATGGAAGGATTTACGACGCATAATAACGTTCAATATACACACATATGCGTAAGCATGTATTTAAACGCTTATATACTTCTTTCTGTTACCTGTGTATCTGTTAGATCAACTGATGCGCAAATATAGCATCAAGAAGAAAGATAAAAAATATCTTCGGACTTGTAATATCGCATATACACATATTTACCTCGGCTTCATCTCAAACGAACATTTAATATCCGATCGGTGAAATAAACGTGCAGAAAAGAAAGTTAGATAAATAATAAATTAACGAGAATCTCCCTTGATGCGTCACAGAGAACACTTCACTCAGCGCTGGAACCTCTTTAAGCGAACCTCGGTTAGGTGACTTAAAAGTTGGAGAATCCTAATGCCGGAAGCATACCTGCATCATACACGACGAGTGCAGCTGATTCGGTATGTCGATGGTGCCGAGATAACCGACGACTGTCCTGTGAACGATCTTCTCCGAGTCACGCTTGTGGGACACCGGAGGGGGCGGCGGCGGCAGCGGACTCGTCATGTTCCAGCGATAGTGCAGGCCCGAGTAACTGTAGTGATCCTTGTTCTCCAGCACCGCGCTGGAGCCGACCGCGTGAAACATGGCGCCGCTCTGCAGATCCCTCACCACCTTCGCCACTCTGCACTGCAGCTGCAGAGCGCCGGCGTTGGTGGCTCTCGGCTTGTGGGCGTACTTGGGCTTGGATCTCACGGTGGCCAGGCCTTCCTCGTCGGACGAGTCCGAGTAGTAATTCTCAGCTATTTGCAGCCGCAGCATGCCCTTGGAGTTGCCTATCAGCTGCACCACGTCGTCGTGCGGCACCTTGCTGACATTGTGACCGTTGACAGCGACCAGGTAGTCGCCGGCGCGCAGCCCGGCGTTCTCCGCCGGGCTGCCTTGCACGATGCAGCTCAGTATGCATGGCTGCTGGCCGGAGATGGTGAAGCCGAAGCCTTTCACGCCTCGAATCACCTCGACCGCCCGCACCCCGTAGTTCACTCGCTTCTTCTTCCTCCTCTGGTTCTGGTGCATGCTTCCTGCTGCGCTGCGGCCCGTCAAGAGAGATCCTCCTCGCGGAGGAGACACGTGCACTCACCACCGTTGCTGCCGAGGACACTTCCGGGATTGCGATACCCCCGCCCCATTATTCGCGCCACGCACCGTCTTTACAGCGCGCATCCTTCGCTCGACGACGACGACTCGTCGCCGGCGCGACGATCGAAGTCGCTCGGCCCCGAGTGGTAGCGGCTGCTGCTGCTGGTCCCACCTCTCCCGATCATCCGTAGGCCGTGCTAAATTCCAAATCGATTCGACGTGAGATTATGGGAACACGCTCGTCGGGGGGTGTCTAGAACACTCGCCAGCTTGTTACCTCGGTCGCAGGACCCGGAACCTCTCGCACCTAGCAAACCCCGTGCAAGCTCTACGACGATCGAATGTTTTGGAATGCTTCGATCGAGGAGGCTAGAGAAGAGGGTGATCGACCTTGTGCGAAATAGAAAACGGCCCGAGAGGTTACGAGATGGTGGTGGTAGTCACGTTGTAGGGCGCACCACCGTCGCCGATGTTCCCGAGGCTGCAATTGGCTGTTGTGTTCGACGACGCTGCTTTCACGAATCTCAGAGAAGATTCCAACGGCTGCTAAATAAACGTACTGCTGAACGTGAGCAAAAAAATTCTGAATCTTATTTGGAGGATTCACGTTACGGCCCGGTATTCGTGGTTAAATCTTACGTATATTCAAGGCCGCCTTAAGTTCGTCTTCAGATGCTCCGCAGCCAATGAAACGAGCCGTACGGCATCTGAAGATGACCTTAAGATGGTTTCATATATAGACCCGACTACTGCCCGTTTCTACCCGTTATAGTTATATAGAAATTTACGAAATATCAATTCTTTCTCGAAAATACACTTGCATATCAGACAAAAACTCGTTTCCTAAACATTCCTCTACGGATCTAATTGTTCAATTTAAATCTTTCAGACGGATTCATATTGCACGTTTACCAATTAAAATCGCAAATTTTCGAGCAAATCGAAAGGAGGACGGGGTGTCTTTTATTTCGCGTGCGACGTTCGGTTGTCATCTGTCAACGTAATCCGACTCGTACAATTCGACGTTACCGAATTTTACGTTCACTCATTGCGTTCTGCATGCATCCGGGTATTTTCGTCCTCGCCCGGCGCCATTATCGTTCCGAATAATCGACTACAGTTGCTGGCGGTCACTAGTTGATAACAAACTGTACCGATTGCTATTATCACCGGCTAGGAGGGGCGAGAGGAAGGTCGCTTTCCAACGTAATCCAGTCCGTCGTCGTGATCTTCGCACGTCGCGTTTACAGTGCCGGCAAGTACAGTGGCAAGTACAGTGGCATGTCTCTCTGTCTTCTCGCCGCAAGTAATAGCACTTCTGAGTAATAATTATCGTGGGTGTCTCGCTTGAATTTTTGCGCGCGCGCAAACATGATTTCACGCTTAGATAAAATCGGACCGTGAGAGATACCTCCATCACTGATTCGCGAATCGTTCGGCGAGGCACGAGCGTTGCTTTTATCTTCGCAATGTTGCTGCGTCACGAAATCGCTCTTCTCGTCGCAATATCCTGCCTGGGTATCGGATTCGAGAACATTTCTTTGTTTTTTTCTACCAGCAACAATTATTCTCTCCGAATAGCTTACAGAATGGCACGAGAGATATAAAATCTACAAATAATTAAATGTAAATGTGTAGATCGAGGCGATATCACAGGAATATCACAGCACTGTTTTCTATATATAGCATCAGCTTCCATACTATTGCCAAAGTAGGGTTTAATCAGCGAGCTGCAATTTTCTTATCACAGGAGCTTCAGCTGCAGTGTCGCAAGTAGGATCACGTCTGCTGTCATCCATGGCTCAAGCTCTGCAAACCCACGAAGTCGTACCAGACGTGGTGGACAAGGTGCCTGCCGATGTGCTGAATGTTACCTATCCCAACAATCTTGTCGTTGAGATTGGAAAGGTGCTCACTCCGACTCAGGTCAAGAATCAGCCTGAGGTTCAGTGGAGTGGCGAAGCTGATGTTTACTACACCTTGTGTATGACTGGTAAATAGCTTTTGTCATATATATATAGCTAAGCACTTGATCTTGTATTGACAGTTGTAATATATATTATTTCTCCATTCAAACAGATCCTGACGCACCGAGCAGGAAAGAGCCCAAGTTCCGGGAATGGCATCACTGGTTGGTCGGTAACATCCCTGAATCCGATGTGTCTAAGGGAGAGGTTCTTTCTCAGTATGTCGGCTCCGGCCCTCCGCAAGGCACTGGTCTTCATCGATATGTATTCTTGTTGTACAAGCAACCAGGCAAGCTGACATTCGACGAGAAACGTTTGACTAATCGCAGCGGCGAGAACCGTGGGAAATTCTCCATTAAAAATTTCGCTACTAAATATAAGCTCGGCGATCCGATTGCCGGTAACATGTATCAAGCAGAGTGGGACGATTACGTGCCAACTCTTTACAAGCAGCTCGGGAGTTAAGGTTTATATGATGTATTTACAACATATATATATATAGTATATAGTGTATACATATATATGTATATGTATACACATAATGTACACCTAATATCTTGTTGAGTAATAAATGCATTTCAAGCATTCTTTTATGCACTATAATAATCGTGTTTTTACAACCAAGAAAGCAACAAGTAAGATATTTCTTATTTTGATTCATCCATCTGACTTGCTTCGCGAGTTCAGGGTGATTATTCATTCACAAGAGAAGGACAGAGTGATGATACCATTGATATTGACGGGGATTTAGTGTGATAATTATATAAGACAATTGTGGCATTTTATATATATCGCTTAAAGATATCGCGTCAAATTCATATCATTAACTTTTGTTTTTCTTATGAAAAAAAATGTCGCGATTTAAAATTCTGGATCTTCTTGTACGTATCGTACGTATCAAGACTGCATCTTGTTGAATTAAATGAAGCAGAAAAAGAAAAGCTACGGATGTGAAATGGAAGAAACATTTGACGAGCCGAATTCGATGTAAGTGAACCCGTAGTTTGTGCTGACGTACGTTACGTGTTATGAAAACAAGATGAATTTCAATTTTGCAAATTGAACAATGACGATCCTTCGTGCGGATAAAATTTGCCTGAGAATCTACGACTCTCGAAGTCAGCTTTAATTGCGCGACGAACAGATCCATACGTACGCTCTGTAGCATCGTTTGAATAAACTCGTGGAGCTAATTTACGATCTGTAAAATAACGAGGGAAATCTTTGTCGGGAAATTGCCACTTATTTTCTTGCTACATGTTAGCAATAGGTGCACGGTATTGGAAAGGTCAGCAGGACTGGCCTTCTCGGATGTAAACTGGTGGGGAACACCCGACCATAAAACTTTCCATCTCTCTCGCAGATCCCGTTAATACCGTCTTTGCAGGTGACTGAAAACAGTGAGCCACCAAGAATGAAGTATTTAACATCAGGTTCGTACCGTTTTCGTGCTTGTTGTTACAATAATAAGTCTAATTAAGTATAAGTGTAATACGTATAGTTTTGCGCAAAGAGAATCATCTGCGTTGACGAGCGTTGATATCTCGATAGCGAATGGAGATCAGTGATTTTTTTCTTATCGTTAACTTTACATCCGCAATAACGATCCTCAGGAATCTTCCTGTGCGCGTTTCTTGGCTTCGCGTTGGGCGACGTGGAGTCGGAGTTTAAAAAGGCGAATATCGAGCCCGACATCATAGACAAAGCGCCGACTGATAAGATAGAGGTATGCGTTGAATATTCATGTCGTTGGAAATACACGGACAGAGATGAATATTCAGTCGGATCGGACGACTTTTTTCACCGCTCGTGCTGAGAGTTTTATGTTTCGCGTGTGTATGCACACATTACTCTCTCTGTCTGTTATTATCCGTTATTATTCTGTTATATTTATGCATCGTGTCATTTCCCGCGATAAATGACTATATTTCTTCATCACAGGTCAAGTACGGCGACAAGGTGGTCGATTTAGGGACCGAGTTGACGCCGACCGAGACCCACGAGATACCCGAAATACACTACAAACACGAGGGCGGAGTGCTGTACACGCTCGTTATGACAGGTGAGCCTCGAACTGGCTGGAATTGATAAATACGAAAAATAGATTAAAAACACGCTTGTTGCGACAGGTAAGCCTCGGGCGATTAAATTGATAGATATTAAAAATACCTTAAAAAACACTCACGAAAATGGGTACACCGCGACAACAACAAGCTCCCCGAGTGAGCTCGCTTTATTTCCTCGCGCCGAAAACGATCGTCTCGCGATGCGAATCGCGAGATCGACGCGGGTCAAACGCGCCCAAAGACGCGTCGCTATCCTCGATTCAACTTTCACCGCAAACCCGTTTTCTCTCCGCCGCTACCCGCCGACACGCGAACTCATCGGCGTCTTAATTGTCAAGTTTCGAGCCATGCAAATCCAATATGCAAATGTACACCTCTCGGAACGACAATTTTATCGGTCGATATTCATTGTCGTTCCCACGGGGAATTCCTCTCGTTGTTTCATCTCGCTCTCAGTTTCGCCGTATCGCGATAGATCCCGACGTGCCGAGGAGGGGAGGATACAATCGAGAATTCCGTCATTGGATCGTCGGGAATATACCGGAGGAGAACGTGGCGAAGGGTGAGATCCTGGCGGAATACGTCGGCCCTGCCCCGCCTAAGGACACCGGCAAACATCGTTACGTATTTCTCGTCTACAAGCAGAATCAGGGCTCGATTACTTTCGACGAGAGGAGGCTGAGCACCTGGTGAGCGGTGACGCGCAATTTGCGTCATATATATAAAATAGTTGCGTTCTGCGTACGTTTACAGGGAGACAAAAGATTACACGTGAAACTTGCCCGTGTATGACTATATATAATCATATATAGTCAACGAAAAAATACCGTTGTTGGCGAATTATATACAAATATAATCGAAGTAAACGCTCCTGGTGCCACTTGTACTTCTGACAGCACACGATACTTCGACATTTAATTAAATGACGTAACATCATTCCTTTTCGAATAGACACATGTGATCATACATGTAACCACATATATGAGCACAATTCATGTATGATTTTATATCATTATATATAAGCGGATATAATTTTTTCCCGGATTGCGCAACCGCAACTCTCTCTCTTCTTCCCGATAACGCGTTTTATCTTCTTCGACTTTCGCAGGGACGGCAACCAGCGGAAGAGGTTCTCCGTGAAGAAGTTCGCGGAGAAGTACGATCTGAAGGGTCCGATCGCCGGTAACTTCATGAAGACGGAGTACGACGATAACGTTCCCTCTTATCACAAACACTTGGGTTTCTGATTTCAACCCGCAAATGGATGATCCGAACTGAATTTCTTCGGAGATACGTGACAGATATACATACACACGGAAAAAAAGGTGTCTTTATATTTAGTATTTCTATTTATTTCACTGAGATTTCTTTCATAGGAACAACATGCGCGAAATATTATTCGTTTGGGTAAAAATTCTATTGTCTCATTCGAGAAAACTCGATGATTCAATAGAAAGAACGCTATTATTTCAAGCAATATCTTTTAACCGGATAAAATATTATCCGGTTACGATAAATATGTAAAATGAAGCAATTTCTTTGTAAGAAAATTATCTTTCGTTTCGAACAAATTTTTTATTTAAGACAAAGATACGTATTTTCATTGAAAAGTCTAAAAATCAACAACCGCGCTTATTAATCGGAGCATCAGTTTCTTCGGAGCATTGCCAATGATAATGATAAAAAATTTGTTTCGATGCGACAAAATTTAACTAAATTTGAAGAAATCTTTTCCTCAGTGTTTAGATAAATATACTAAACTTTATACGTCATTTGAGATCACGCGAAATCTCTGCCGTTACTTTCTCCAGATTATTACATAAAAATAAAGCACATTTTCGCGCCATTAACCTATATTGAAGGAACACAAATGAAATCGTAGCCGACCGTAGTTACATACTTGTCACCTTCACTGAACCTTTCTTCAGTAAACTCTTCATCTAATAATGGTATAACCGGTGGTGTAACAAAGAACGCGACATCTTCGACAAACTTTTCAAACAAAATTTTCTTTCCCTACAAAAAAAAGAAATATACAGGAACGAGCGAGATTTCTTACGAGTAAACAAAAGAAAGAGAGAGAGAGAGAGAGAGAGAGAGAAGCCAGTACCCGTTTCGCACCGAGTTCTATATATTTTCTCGTTGGTTTCGTTATTATTATAAATATAAAAGGTACATGACATTCAATTACGTTCATATCCCCGAGGTCGTTACATGACGTTACATTCGCGCCCTTCGCGGGCGTATCACTAGTAAAGTAGGTGTAAATCCTTAACTTTACGGGCTTATCCTCTACGATCGATTATTATGAAATACTTGCGGCTTGTCGCACTTGTTACACGTTATTACACATTGACTAGAATATAATGAGCGCATTTCGCGACCGATCGTCATCGATCTTTCGGCGCCGCGCGCGCCGTCGCGACGAGCGCGACGCTTAGAAAAAGAGCAGATCATTATAAGAAGCTAGTCGGGGGGGGGGGGGGGGG